>NW_027200467.1:0-20405 GCF_038502225.1 Cherax quadricarinatus | reverse complement strand
GGTGTCTTAAAATGAGAGCAAGAAGGTATTGGTATCACCTACTCTGCCGAGAACTGAAAGACAGCTTTGATTCTCTTTTAATATGGGAATGCTCAGAGATTCATTGCTGCATAACAGAAGCTGGGTCCATGAACAATGTAGAGCAAGGGTCAGATAAACCAGAAGGGGCAGGTAGAATGCCAGTACCATGTTCAGATAAACAAGTGGTTACCCAAAATTATTATTATTATTATTATAATCAAAAAGACGCGCTAAGCCACAAGGGGTTACCCAAAAGAAATTCTGGAATCTGGGAAGGGTCTATAGGCATGCTGGGACAGGTAATATACATCACAGTTACTTGGGATCCAGGAGAGTGACCCTGTGTCTCAAGTTATCAAAAGACAAATAATAAGAACATAAGAACGAAGGAACACTGCAGAAGGCCTACTGGCCCATGCGAGGCAGGTCCAAGTCTCCTACCGGCTTAAGCCAATGCACCCAACCTAGTCAGGTCAGGTCACATTGACTTAAGGGAGGAACACGGCAACCGACCTGGTAGCACAAGCTATCAGGTCTAACTCACACCCACCCACATCTACTCATGTATTTATCCAACCTATTTTTAAAGCTACACAACGTTCTGGCCTCTATAACGGTACTTGGGAGTTTGTTCCACTCATCCACAACTCTATTACCAAACCAGTACTTTCCTATATCCTTCCTGAATCTGAATTTTTCCAACTTAAAACCATTGCTGCGAGTCCTGTCTAGGCTAGATATTTTCAGCACACTATTTACATCCCCTTTATTTATTCCTGTCTTCCATTTATACACCTCAATCATATCCCCCCTAATTCTACGTCTTTCTAGAGAGTGCAGTTTCAGGGCCCTTAGTCTATCCTCATAGGGAAGGTTTCTGATACATGCGATCAACTTTGTCATCCTCCTTTGTACATTTTCCAGAGAATTTATATCCATTCTGTAATACGGTGACCAAAACTGTGCAGCATAATCTAAATGAGGCCTAACCAAGGATGTATAGAGTTGAAGAACAACCTGAGGACTCCTATTATTTATGCTTCTTGATATGAGGTAATTTCAAGACAAACTGATAAGGAAACCACATACAGGAGTGCCCTGCATATTGAACATCCTCTTCTCGATGTTCCACATTTTCATTGACTTTCAGTTGAGTCACTGTTGATCATGTTAAGTGTTTTTACTGCTTTTCTGTCATTTTTGTTGTTTTGCACAACAGCTGCATAAGGGAAGGCAACAAACACCATATTTTAGTATAAGTAATGTACATGTATGTACTCTTGATTTATTTTGTTTTTATGCATAGCTGTATTGAGCACTTAATATATGCATCTAAAATGACTGATATCAGGAATTTTAGATGCATTCAGTAATGAAAAACTTCCACCCACCAGCAATTTTTGCTTATCACACAGGATCGGGAACCTTAGAGCTGTACCAATTGGGCCCTCCTGTACCTACCCTGAACCAATGTCATATCTGTTGTGACAAGTGCTACTCTTCCCTGAAAAATGCCTTTATTGTACTCGGTGTACAACACCAGGATGGCACCTCCAAAACAAACTGAGGCAGCTTAGATGAAAATTCACACACACACACGAACTATTAAATCTCTGCACCAAATTCACCTTAAACCAGCAAATATTAGAGCCTACAAGACTAATATGCTGGACCTCATCTTCACTAACGACGATCTGATACGCAATTCAACAGTATCAAAGACAATACACTCAGATCACAACATAATAAAGGTACAGACATGTATGTACAGGGCTCCTGACCAGCAAAATGTGAGCAGTTATGAGAATGTCTTCATAAAATTCAACTTCAATAACAAAAACATACAATGGGATCAAGTCAATCATGTCCTAAATGAAACAAGCTGGGAAGATATCCTAAACAACACGGATCCGAACATTTGCCTAGAAAACATGAACTCTGTGGTTCTTGACATCTGCTCAACACACATTCCATTAAGAAAAAGAAAGAGATGTAAACTAGAAAGACAGACGCTCCCTATACAGATGATGACGAAGAGTCACAGAGCTGCTGAGAGGGGCCAATATATCTGAAATACGACAGGAAGCACTGGTCAGTGAAATTGCAAACATCAAATTCAAGCTGAAGGAATCTTAAAGGAGACAAGACTAACAGGAAGAACTAAAAGCCATAAAGGAAATTGAAACAAAGAAAAAAATACTTCTTCTCATGCCAAATCTAAGGGAAAAACAACATCCAGCATTGGGCCCCTGCTTAGGCAGGATGGGACACACACAGATGACAGCCAAGAAATGAGCAAGATATTCAAGTCCTAATACAGCAGTGTTCAGTGAACCGCTGCCCAGACTAAGAGTTGACAATCCAAGTGAATTCTTTATGAATGAAACCCAGAATCTGGACATCTCAAAAATCTTGGATATTATCCTAACTCCACAACATCCAAGCATACAATCGGAACATTTCGTATTATTACAGTGTTTTTTGGTGATTTTATCTGCAAAATAAGTGACCATGGGCCCCAAGAAAGCTTCTAGTGCCAACCCTACAGGAATAAGGGTGAGAATTACTATAGAGATGAAGAAAGAGATCATTGCTAAGTATGAAAGTGGAGTACATGTCTCCGAGCTGGCCAGGTTGTATAGTAAACCCCAAACAACCATCTTTACTATTGTGTCCAAGAAAACGACAATCAAGGAAGCTGTCTTGCCAGTGGTGCAACTGTGTTTTCAAAACAGAGATCGCAAGTGATAGAAGATGTTGAGAGACTCTTATTGGTGTGGATAAATGAAAAACAGATAGCAGGAGATAGCATCTCTCAAGCGAGCATAAGTGAAAAGGCTAGGAAGTTGCTTGAGGATTTAATTAGAAAAATGCCTGCAACTAGTGAAGATGTGAGCGAATGTAAGGCCAGCAAAGGTTGGTTTGAGAGATTTAAGAAGCGTAGTGGCATACATAGTGTGATAAGGCATGGTGAGGCTGCCAGTTCGGACCACAAAGCAGATGAAAAATATGTGCAGGACTTCAAGGAGTACATAGACAGTGAAGGACTGAAACCTGAACAAGTGTTTAATTGTGATGAAACAGGCCTGTTTTGGAAGAAAATGCCAAGCAGGACCTACATTACTCAGGAGGAAAAGGCACTCCCAGGACATAAGCCTATGAAAGATAGGCTTAATCTGTTGATGTGTTCCAATGCTAGTGGTGATTGCAAAGTGAAGCCTTTATTAGTGTATCACTCTGAAACTCCCAGAGCGTTCAGGCAAAAGAATGTCCTCAAGGCTAATTTGTGTGTGCTGTGGATGGCAAGCAGTAAGGCATGGGTCACTAGGGACTTTTTCTATGACTGGTTACACCATGCATTTGCCCCCAATGTGAAAGATTACCTAACTGAAAAGAAATTAGACCTTAAGTGCCTCCTGGTGTTAGACAATGCCCCTGGTCATCCTACAGACGTGGCAGAGCGACTTTATGGGGACATGAGCTTCATTAAGGTGAAGTTTTTGCCTCCTAATACCACTCCTCTCCTGCAGCCCATGGACCAGCAGGTCATTTCCAACTTCAAAAAACTGTACACAAAAGCTCTGTTTGAAAGGTGCTTTGTAGTGACCTCAGAAACTCAACTGACTCTAAGAGAGTTTTGGAGAGATCACTTTAATATCCTCAATTGTGTAAACCTTATAGGTAAGGCTTGGGAGGGAGTGACTAAGAGGACCTTGAACTCTGCTTGGAAGAAACTGTGGCCAGAATGTGTAGACAAAAGGGATTTTGAAGGGTTTGAGGCTAACCCTGAGAATCCTATGCCAGTTGATGAATCCATTGTCGAATTGGGGAAAGTCCTTGGGGTTGGAGGTTAGTGGGGAGGATGTGGAAGAGTTGGTGGAGGAGGACAATGATGAACTAACCACTGATGAGCTGCTAGATCATCTTCAGCAGCAAGAGGCCACACCTGAGGAAACTGCTTCGGAGGGGAGAGAGAAATTGAAGAAGTTGCCTACTTCAAAGATTAAGGAAATGTGTGCAATGTGCCTTAAAGTGCAAACCTTTATGGATGAACATCACCCTGACACAGCTATTGCAAGCCGTGTTGGCAACCTGTACATATTATTATTATTATAATCAAAAAGAAGCGCTAAGCCACAAGGGCTATACAGCGCTGCAGGGTAGGGAAGGAAGCAAGGGAATTGGATGGCAGAAGGGAGGGGGGATGATCAGCAGGTTACAGAAAACAGCGGGGCAGGGGATAGTACGGGGGTAGAGGGTAGCAAGAGATTGAAGTAGAAAGGGCTGAAGGTATCAGAATTTGTGAAGTAAGTCAGTCGTTGTCAAAAAGTCAATGAGAGAGTCCGGATGAAAGGTGGGTCCATCAGCGAGAAGGGAAGGTAAAGAGAGAGCAGCGGAGCGAAGACGACGACAGAGGTAAATTCTGCGTGCTCGTTGATAAAGTGGGCAGTCCAACAGAATGTGGCTGACTGATAATGGAGCTTGGCAATTCTCACAGAGAGGAGCAAGACGCCTCTCCATGAGATATCCATGAGTAAGACGAGTATGGCCAATGCGAAGACGGGAGAGAGTAGTCTCCCAACCTCGACACTGGTGATAAGAAGACGGCCAGTAACCTATACTCGGTTTAATAGACTGAAGTTTGTTGCCGAGCATAGTAGACCAACGTTGTTGCCAACGGGTGTGAAGGTGGGAAGATATTGCAGCAAAATAGTCCGTAAATGGAATACCTCTATAAGAAACTGGTAGGTCATGTACTGCTGACCGCGCAGCAGTGTCTGCCTGTTCATTGCCCTGTACGTCAACATGACCAGGGACCCAACAAAAAACAATATCTTTATGCTTGGTAAAGATGCGGCGTAGCCAAAGTTGGATACGGAGGACTAAGGGGTGAGGTGTATCAAATTTTTGTATAGCCTGTAAAGCACTAAGGGAGTCTGAGACAACCACAAATGATGACACAGGCATAGATGCAATACGGATAAGTGCTGTAAGGATGGCATATAATTCAGCAGTAAAAATACTAGCCGAAGATAGTAAATGCCCTTGTACGACGCTGTCCGGAAACACTGCTGCGAATCCTACGCCGTCAGAAGACTTAGAGCCATCTGTGTACACAGCAATGGCATGAGAATGAGAGTGAAAGTGGTCAAGAAAAAGAGAGCGGGAAGCGACCGTAGACAGTTGGGCTTTCGAGCAAGGGAGGGAGAAAGAACAGACTCGAACAGCTGGAACTTCCCAGGGGGGTAGGGAAAAGTGAGATGCTACATGTACATAGAAAGGTGGTAGTTGAAGAGAAGACAAGAGCGAATGAAGGCGAAGAGAGAAGGGACGGAGTAAACAGGGGCGGCGAACAAATAAAGAATGTCTACTAATATCAGTGACCATTCTATAAATGGAAGGATTGCGGAGATCATGAGAGCGTACATAGTAGCGCAGGCAATGGGCATCACGGCGATCGGATAAGGATGGAACGTTCGCTTCTGCATAGAGGCTCTCGACAGGGGAAGAGCGAAAAGCACCAAGGCATAAACGTAATCCTTGGTGATGAATGGGGTTAAGGCTAGAGAGAGTAGCAGGAGATGCCGCTGAATAGATCTGGTCACCATAATCAAGTTTCGATAAAATAAGGGTGGAATGTAGGCGAAGGAGGGTTCGACGATCAGCTCCCCACGAAAGATGAGCAAGGGTTTTAAGAAGGTTCAGCCGGCTGTGACAAGTTGCCTTCAGAGAGGTAATGTGAGGTTTCCAGGATAACCTACGATCAAAGAGGAGGCCCAGAAACTTGACTGTATCACGTTCAGGGATACGGGAGCCATAGAGGTACAAAGGATGATCGGAGATGACAGAGCGTCTAGTGAAAGTGATTTGGTGGGTTTTAGTGCTGGAAAATTTAAACCCACGTGTGGTGGCCCAATTGGAAACACGGTCGACTGCATGCTGGAGAGAAACTGTAAGGAGGTGACAGTCAGCGCCTGCACAGGCAATAGCGAAGTCATCAACATAGAGTGATGACCAAATATTTGATGGAAGACTAGAGGCCAAATCATTAATAGCAAGGAGAAAAAGTGTTGTGCTCAGAACACATCCCTGGGGGACACCTTCAGCTTGGATAAAGTCCGGGGAGAGCACATTATTAACCCGAACACGGAAATGCCTGTCAGTTAAAAAGTTCTTAAGGAAGGATGGTAGATTGCCTCGAAGGCCTAAGGAGTGGGCTTGGGCTAAAATATTATACCTCCAAGTTGTGTCATATGCCTTCTCAAG
This sequence comes from Cherax quadricarinatus, assembly GCF_038502225.1. Taxonomy (NCBI): domain Eukaryota; kingdom Metazoa; phylum Arthropoda; class Malacostraca; order Decapoda; family Parastacidae; genus Cherax; species Cherax quadricarinatus. The sequence continues at coordinate 14,117 of NW_027200467.1, read as the reverse complement.
GTCAAAAAATATGGCAATAACTGAGTGGTTATTCGCAAAGGCATTACGAACATACGTATCCAAGCGTAGTAAGGGGTCTATGGTAGAACGTCCCTTACGAAAGCCATATTGACGAGTGGAGAGACTGTTGTGTGTCTCTAAATACCACACTAAACGTCTATTTACTAGGCGTTCCATTACTTTGCAAACTGCACTGGTAAGAGCAATGGGACGATAGTGGGAGGTTTCATGTCCCGTAGTGCCTGGTTTGCGGAAAGGGAGAACAATGGCGGATTTCCACAGCTGTGGAAGAACTCCTTGTGACCAAATAAGATTGTAAAGGCGTAATAGGACTGCAAGGGCTGACTGATGTAAATGTTGTAGCATACGAATATGAATGTCGTCGGGCCCAGCTGCCGATGATCGACAAGCTGAGAGTGTTGCCTCCAGTTCTTGAAGTGTAAAAGGCACATTATACTGTTCTTCTCTGAGAGAAGAAAAGTCCAAGGGTGCTAACTCTCTGGCAGACTTTGAGGAAAGAAATGAGGGGCATAGATGGAGTCCCTGAGAAATACGGACCAGATGATTGCCAATTTCATTGGCAACATCTAGTGGGTTTGCTATATCAACACCGGCAACCCGCAGAACAGGAGCCGGGTCAGGAGAATATTTACCACTCAGTTTTCGTACTTTTTTCCAGACTGCACTCATAGAGGAAGCAGAGGTGATGGTGGAGACATAATCTCGCCAGCAAGTGCGTTTAGCGTCACGGATGACACGGCGAGCGATCGCACGCTTCTGTTTAAAATCAAGGAGTCGCTCTGTGGTTCTATTGTACCGGTACCTGCCCCATGCAGCGCGTTTCAAACGTACTGCACGAGCACAAGCAGGAGACCACCAAGGCACGCATTTCTGAGAATGCCTGCCCGAAGTTTGGGGTATAGAATGAGAAGCTGCGGTGAAAACGGAGGACGAGAAGAGGTGTAAAAGCTCATCGATGGAGGACGAAGAAGGAACCTCTTTAAAAACAGTTAGGTGTGAGTAAAGGTTCCAATTTGCCCGATTAAATTGCCAGCGTGGGGTGCGAAGAGGTGGCGAATATGAAGGGGAAGTAAGAATGATTGGGAAATGATCACTGTCATGTAAGTCCGGGAGAACAGACCAAGTGAAGTCTAATGCGGCGGAGGAAGAGCAAACTGAGAGATCGATGCAAGAGAGAGTATGAGTCCGAGGATCAAAATGGGTGTGAGTACCTGTATTTAAAACATGGAGGGGGTGGGTGGCAAGAAAAGCCTCTAACTGAATTCCACGGGAATCACAGTGAGACCCCCCCCCCCCCAGAGGAAATGGTGGGCATTAAAATCACCAAGTAACAGAATCGGTGGCGGTAATGACGAAACAAGGAAGGCAAAATCCGGAATAGATAATGCCCGAGAAGGAGAGAGATATAAAGAACAGAGCGTATACCACCTATGTAAGTGGATACGGGCTGCTGTGTAATGCAGCGAAGTATGAACAAATAGCTGATGGTACGGAATATCAGTGCGGAGAAGAAGGGCACTTTCATTAAAGGTCCCATCAGGAAAAGGATCTGAAGAATACAATAAATTATAGCCTGAGATGTGAGAAATAACAGCAGAGTGTAATTTTGGTTCCTGTAAGCAAACACCAACAGGGGCAAACTGGGAGAGTAACATCTGAAGCTCACCCCGATTACCCCTGAGGCCGCGTATATTCCACTGTAAAAAGGCCATGATTGGCAATGATAAAGATACTTGAAATCCGCAGGTAAGGGTTCCTACGGACTAGAAGGGTTAGAAAAGTCCACATGCGGAGGCAGTGGAAAATGTTCAAGCAGCGAAGGAACGGTGCGCTGTGAAGAAAGGAGTTGCGCAGATGGAGCAGAGGAGAGAGAAAGAGCGGAAGGTGGATCAGTGTCCATTGATGGTTTGGTCTCTGCAATATATTCAGAGATTGCTTCAAGTGTTTCGGAATTCAGAGATGTCGTATGGGAGACAATATTGGGAATGGTAGGGGGAGGATGAGTAAAGATTGGAACTGTATTGGACTGTACCAAGGTAGGGGGGGGGGCGAAAGGGTGGAGGGAACTGGAGAAGCGTGGCAGGGGACAGAAGAGACAGGAACCTGGGAGGTGGCAGAAGAGGAAGAAACTTGGGAGGGAACAGGGGAGGAAGGTACATTACGAGGAGGAGGGTGAACCTCTGCACTTGTAACTGAGCCAGTGAGAGGGGAAGAACTAGGGACAGAGACAGGGAGGGTAAAATGAGGAGGTGGAAGATGGGTAGGAGGTGTTACCGGACCTTTTTTTGACTTTTGAGAAGTAGAGGGACGATTGGGAGGAGGTGTCGTACGAGGTCTCGTCGATACTGAGGCTTGTGAGAGAGAACTCGAAGAAGCGAGATTAGACTGAGGCGTTGAAGTAGGGACGTCTGAGCCGAGGACAGCAAAAGGATTAGATACAGGAGTGATTATGGGAGAGGTAACCACAGAGGTGGGTGTAGAAGATGGGATACCAGAAGTGGGGGGACGTTTTGAAACACGGGAATAAGAAACACGTGGGAGTCTCCCTTGGAGGCGGAGATGAGAAACTGCCATGGCATAAGGGAGACCTTCTGTCTCTTTGAGGTAACGGATTTCCCGCTCGTTTAAATAGACCTGACAACGGCGAGAGTACGAAGGGTGAGCCTCATGACAGTTAAGGCAAGAGGGAGATCGATTGCAAGACGTATTAGAATGGTCATCGGCACCACAGACTGGGCATTCGGCGATAGATCTGCAATATTTCGCTGGATGGCCAAATCGCCAGCAATTTCTACACTGTTGTGGTGTAGGGATCACCTTTCGAACTTGTAACCGATGTCCTGCTATATAAACTGAGGATGGGAGTTCTCGGCTGTCAAAAGTTAAACGAGCCACATTGCTAGGGTATCGTCTCCGCCCACGGGCAGGAAGAACGTAAGTGTCTACCTTGAGGATTGGGAGATCTTGGAGTTCCAGCTGTTCTAGAATGTCAGTGCCACATGTCTGGAAATTTTGTTGAACTATGGTATGGGGCAGAATGACGGTACCACTACAAGAATTGAGGGAATGATGTTTTTCAAGAGTGACAGGAACAGTATCGATATGGGAAAGACGAGAGAGCTCATGAGCCTGGGTAGCATTCTGTACGGTAATGATGCGCGTACCGCTCTTAAGAGCATGAAAAGAAATATCTTTACCAACATGGCGTAGGAGTGCCTTGCCAATACTATGGTCAGAAAGATAGGCAGTAGAGGAAGTTGGTCGTAAAGTGAAGAATTTAGTCCACTGTTCAGTCTGAAACTGAGCGTGGAAAGGTAGTGAAGGACGTGTCGATCGTTTCTGAGAAGAACGAGAAGGTGGAGAAGTATCATCAGCAGGTAATTGTCGTTGACGTTTAGGCGTGGGACCAGAGTTGGTCCGACGTGGAACGGGTCGGCGATTTGAAAATTGCCGCACCGTAGAGGGAGAGGCCGGAAGCATAGTCAGAGGAGAGCGAAGGTCCGATAAATCGAAGGAGTCAGTCGAGGCCTCAGTACCTGAAGCGGGTGAGGAAACAGCACCGGCAATAGGTACAGAGGCATGAGGAATGTCTGAAGAGTGGTCCAAAGACGAGGCGGGGTCAGAACGGGGTGCGGTATCAAGAAGGGGCCCGGGGGTACCAGGTTCATGGACTAGGGCTGCCATGGTTAGGTTACTTCTTTCTTTTTGTTTTTAAGAAAAAAAAAGAAAGAAGAAAAGAAAATAAAAATAAAAAAAAAGAAAAAAAAAGGGGGGACCGGGGAGGGATAGGTCCTAGGAGGAATGAAAGGGCCAGAAATCTCCCTCCGCGCCCAAGAGGACCTCAGCACCGCAAGTAGCGCAGATGCAGCATGGAACCCGTGCCATACCCTACCCATCATGCTAGTAAACTAACAATCCGGGATAGCAACCTCACATCTGCCGAGCTACCTCGGTGGACAAAAGAGAGGGCGGCCGGATATCCGCCACAAAGCATACCTCCTTCGGCCACCACCCCCGGAATCCGAAAGGTGGCTTCCAGAGATACACTCGTCGCCCGAAAGACACCCAAAGCTACTCCGGGATACCGGAGAGGGATCGGGACATCCCCAGGCGATCCAGATTCCACGGCAAACTACGCCACCGCTAAGAACCTCAACGGAATGGGATGGACCCCGGTATCCTTTCTCCTACCTAGGAACTAGCGCGCCTGTGGGAGAAATCCCAAAGGACAAAAAGAGGAAGGGCAAAAGGGAGGAGTGGGGAGGAGGAGGAGGAAAGGAAAAAGGGGAGGATGGGGAGGATGGGATAGGGGAGGGGAGATTGGGGGGTAATTAGGTTCGGTCTGAGGAAGAAGACCGATAGGTCTAATTCCTCAGACCAAGAGCCTCTTCACCACGCCAAGGAGCCCCCCTTGAAGAGGTATGATCCTCTTTAAATCGCTCTTTCTCTCTAGGCTGGAATACTGCTGTACACTAACAGCCCCTTTCAAGGCTGGAGACATTGCAGACCTGGAGAGCGTATAAAGAACTTTCACGGCACATGTAAGTACGATAAGGCACCTAAATTACTGGGAACAATTGAAGGTCCTTGATCTGTATTCCCTGGAAAGCAGGAGAGATGCATGATAATATACACTTGGAAGGTCCTGGAGGGATTGGTACCAAACCTGCACATGAAAATCACTCCCTATAAAATCAAAAGACCTGGCAGGAGATGCAACAGTCCCCCAATGAAAAGCAGGGGTGCCACAAGTACATTGAGAGAGAACACAAGACTGTCCAACTGCCTCCCAGCATATGTAAGGGGGATTACCAACAGACCCCTGCCTATCTTCAAGAAAGCACTGGACAGGCACCTGAAGTCAGTACCTGACCAACCGGGCGGAGGCTCGTACATCAGTTTGCATGCGGCCAGCAGTAACATCTTAAGTTGATCAGACCCTGATCCACCATGAGGCCTGGTCTCAGACCGAACCGTGGGGGCAAAACCCTCTCCAAGTAAACAAGGTTTAGAAAAATCTGCCACTCCTGAAACTGTAATCAACTTCTGATAATAATTCTGCCAGGGACTATGCCAGACAATATCCCGGTGTTCACCAGATGGCCACCTGACACACCCTGGGATAATTCAGTTTCCATCAGATGGAGTGACATGGTCACCACAACATTACATAGAGACTACTTCACAACAGCTCTTAGAGAACCCTTTTCCATACGTATATGAGCTGGATTTTACAACAGAAGGAAATTTCCCCTACCAATGAGACCAAACAGAGGGTGGGTGGGTTTGGTGGTGTGTATTTAGATTCAGTCTGAGGAAGGGAACAAGAGGTCCAATTCCTTAGATCAAAGGTCCACTCTGCAAGTTACTCCTTCAAAGGGAGTGAATAAGTTGTACAAAATACTCTGACAGATAAGATCACAAGGTATTGTTACCAGAGAAGAATAAGGAACAACAGGAGAAATATTGCAATTCTGTACACCTAATCATCCTACAGAAGATCAGTCCACACCTCCTTTTACCTGTATGAAGAAAGAATATGAAGCTTAGTTCGCTATAAGACTAAAGAATATCAAGATAAAGAAAATGTTATAGTGCATACAAGGAAGACAAGGACAGGCTCTTCATTAAGGCTGCAACATGGTAGAACAAACCCCAAAATGAACCACAGGCAAACTGATAAGCATTTAAACATAAAAGTGGAAAATTATTAACATTAAATTCATGGGGAAAGTGCTAAACCCATATTATCATCATAACTAAATGCTAAACCCACAAGGGTCATATAGCACTAAACCCATAGTATTTTGATTCCCTCATCAGCAAATGCTTCTTATTCTGTATGTATTGTAAATGTAAGGAAAGCAAATATCTGGTTTATGGAACAACATGCACTGGAATGCTGCTCCCCAGTATGCAGTTTTGTCTTGTAACAACATGCACTGGAATGCTGCTCTCTAGCAGGCAGTTTTGTCTTGTAACAACATGCACTGGAATGCTGCTCTCTAGCAGGCAGTTTTGTCTTGTAACAACATGCACTGGAATGCTCCTCTCTAGCAGGCAGTTTTGTCTTGGAACAACATGCACTGGAATGCTCCTCTCTAGCAGGCAGTTTTGTCTTGGAACAACATGCACTGGAATGCTGCTCTCTAGCAGGCAGTTTTGTCTTGTAACAACATGCACTGGAATGCTGCTCCCCAGTATGCAGTTTTGTCTTGTAACAACATGCACTGGAATGCTGCTCTCTAGCAGGCAGTTTTGTCTTGGAACAACATGCACTGGAATGCTGCTCTCTAGCAGGCAGTTTTGTCTTGGAACAACATGCACTGGAATGCTGCTCTCTAGCAGGCAGTTTTGTCTTGTAACAACATGCACTGGAATGCTGCTCTCTAGCAGGCAGTTTTGTCTTGGAACAACATGCACTGGAATGCTGCTCTCTAGCAGGCAGTTTTGTCTTGTAACAACATGCACTGGAATGCTGCTCTCTAGCAGGCAGTTTTGTCTTGTAACAACATGCACTGGAATGCTGCTCTCTAGCAGGCAGTTTTGTCTTGTAACAACATGCACTGGAATGCTGCTCTCTAGCAGGCAGTTTTGTCTTGTAACAACATGCACTGGAATGCTGCTCTCTAGCAGGCAGTTTTGTCTTGTAACAACATGCACTGGAATGCTCCTCTCTAGCAGGCAGTTTTGTCTTGTAACAACATGCACTGGAATGCTGCTCTCTAGCAGGCAGTTTTGTCTTGTAACAACATGCACTGGAATGCTCCTCTCTAGCAGGCAGTTTTGTCTTGTAACAACATGCACTGGAATGCTGCTCTCTAGCAGGCAGTTTTGTCTTGTAACAACATGCACTGGAATGCTGCTCTCTAGCAGGCAGTTTTGTCTTGTAACAACATGCACTGGAATGCTGCTCTCTAGCAGGCAGCTGTTTCAGACGGACAAAAAATAACCAAATTAACAACAAAGGCATACAGCACTTGAGCAAATGGTAACAGTATTCAATCCCAGCAAAGGGAGGTCAGGTCCTATTCCTTGGATCAAGAGCCCCCTCAACAGTGTCAAATAACCTCCCTCGAATTAACAAAAATGGTAAATAATGAATTGAGCTAAATGACACAGTGGACGTAGACGCCATACAGGGGTTCAAAAAAAAAAAAAGATACAAGTCCTAAATCAAATCAGTCAGTAGAATAATTTAATCATTATAGATTATCAGTACAGATCATTGGTAGAAAGCAGCAGGCCCAGGAGCTAGAATTCACTCACTGAGGACTCCAACAGTTAGTTACATACTACAGAAAACAACTATCATTCCTGTTAAAACCCACAAAGACAGGTATTTCTACATGGCCTCTTCCTCAGTGCATATGTAGCATACTATATGTGCAAGCAGTTGTGCATGATTTATATATAATGAATCTTCAACATTATTTAAGACTTTATTTATGAAATTATCACAAGTTTACCTATAATGTAAAAACATTTAACATTTCTACAGCGTTTTCAAATTCCTGTCATTATTGTAACCGCATTTTGTAGATGTATAAACACACAGCATACAACTGTGTATAATATCAAATCCCTTTGATATATAAACAAATAAAATTAACAAAAATATACAACAAAATTTACCATACAGTATCAATAGAATGCTGTATAAAACCTATTTAACAATTAAAAAAAAGAAAAAATGGAAAAAACTTAATGTACATTATTCAAGCTCAGGTATTACAGTACCGACTCTGTAAACTGAGGCATCACACCCTAACCTGCCTGTCATGTTTTAACACATGGGTAAAACCCATACTTAAATATGACCTGGGAAGTCATATACATCAATATTAAACTACAATGAAGTAAACAGTCATCTCTTAACCTGTGGTAAAGCATGAAGCACTACGAAGCTGTCACTTACAAACTGATCATAAGGTATGCTAGAAACTTGGGCATAGATGAAACCTTAGGACAAGGGTTCTTAACTTTTTTAAGATTACAGACTCCCAATGGTTTGCCCGACCTGTCCCCAAGCTCCCTTTGCCAGACAGTAGAAATCACTACCACCTGTCTTATTAGGAACCAGTATCACTTCAAAGGACGTCAATAGCTTAGTTTTGCTTTACATAGGGATAGCTGGGACCAGAACATCCAACAGCTTGTTCTAATTCAACAGCTCGTTCTAATCCAACAACTTTTTTTTTTTAAATTGTTCAGATATGGAGTCCCATATTCCCATTATTTGGTATCCATACCCTCAAGGGGCATAGATACCCCTGGTTAAGAACCCCTGCCTTAGTAGAACTAGTGGGATGGTATCACCTGGCCTCTGTTGTATACAAGCATCCAGTGATATTCTTCTCACATTCACACACACACATGCCTCAAAACAAAATTTAAAGTGATGTCAAAGAAATGTATTCAGTATCTTTTACTGTAACCTCAAGTTTTTCATTTCATAATTCCTCCGACACTAAATGACTTAAAACTCCTACATTATGAAATTTTGTGGAATACCTGCTTTTGTCACCATGAAACCTGTTTTACCAAGCAAATTAATGCAAAACTTGGTACAAAAATTGTCTAAAATATTTGGCTCTTGACAATGATTACTTTCATGTAACAGATGATGGAATGCAGAACTAAAATAAATTGTATATTACTAATTTCAGATCACACATGTAAAACATACAATGAGTATTAATGTACAAATTTATTTGGACATTATAAATATTTTACCTCTATTAATGGTTTTAAAGGAAATTATCCTTCAATGGTTTATGAAATACAGTAGAACACACAGGTCAGTGACATAATTCAAGACCAGGGTTGTATCAGCCCAGACCAAGCATCTTCACACTACAAAAACAGTAATGTCTTGTAGTCTTAATCTGATAAGGGCACTTAACAGTATTATGCAAATCTTCCGTTTTTTTTAATCTTAAATCCAACAGAAAGGGTGCATTTTTAATACACATTTGAATACCATTAAAATCATTTCCATTCATACTCGACTCAATATATTAAGTAATCACAACAGATTACGTACTTTACTGAACAGAAAGTAATTACTATAGAGTACTTTACTGAACAGTAATTACTACAGATTACTGAACAATAAGTGCAACATAACATGTGTTCAACAAGCTTTCCCATCTGATAACAGGACACAGATGTAGGGTAGGAATAAATACTGTTTAAAAATGGAAGGCTTATACTTTTATTCAGTTCTCCATGTTTTAATTACCTAATGAAGTAATTCTATGAAGGGACTGCCAATTCAACTTCTAGGTTTCTCTCAACAAAAAATATAAACAACTGACCAAGTCCTAGAAAATCTATAACAATAAATTACATTTTCTCTTTATTCCTTTTCTTTTTTTTTGATGAATGGGAAAAGGGAGCTCAGGTGCAATGGGTAATGAGGAAATGTGTGGCAAAGCAGGATAGGGATAGGATGTGATATGGTAAAGACAGGGTGGGTTAGAGAGGATGATGTAGAAGTGAGGGAGAGGTGGAAGGATGAGACGGAAAGGAGGGAGGATGGAGAAGAGTAAGATGGGGATGTATAAGGTGAGGCAGGGTTGGAAAGGGAGAGGCAGGGCTGGAAGGGAAGAGGCAGGGCTGGAAGGGAAGAGGCGGGGCTGGAAGGGGAGAGGCGGGGCTGGAAGGGGAGAGGCGGGGCTGGAAGGGGAGAGGCGGGGCTGGAAGGGGAGAGGCGGGGCTGGAAGGGGAGAGGCGGGGCTGGAAGGGGAGAGGCGGGGCTGGAAGGGGAGAGGCGGGGCTGGAAGGGGAGAGGCGGGGCTGGAAGGGGAGAGGCGGGGCTGGCAGGGGAGAGGCGGGGCTGGCAGGGGAGAGGCAGGGCTGGCAGGGGAGAGGCGGGGCTGGCAGGGGAGAGGCGGGGCTGGCAGGGGAGAGGCGGGGCTGGCAGGGGAGAGGCGGGGCTGGCAGGGGAGAGGCGGGGCTGGCTGGGGAGAGGCGGGGCTGGCAGTGGAGAGGCGGGGCTGGCAGGGGAGAGGCGGGGCTGGCAGGGGAGAGGCGGGGCTGGCAGGGGAGAGGCGGGGCTGGCAGGGGAGAGGCGGGGCTGGCAGGGGAGAGGCGGGGCTGGCAGGGGAGAGGCGGGGCTGGCAGGGGAGAGGCGGGGCTGGCAGGGGAGAGGCGGGGCTGACGGGGGAGAGGCGGGGCTGGCGGGGGAGAGGCGGGGCTGACGGGGGAGAGGCGGGGCTGACGGGGGAGAGGCGGGGCTGACGGGGGAGAGGCGGGGCTGATGGGGGAGAGGCGGGGCTGACGGGGGAGAGGCGGGGCTGACGGGGGAGAGGCGGGGCTGACGGGGGAGAGGCGGGGCTGACGGGGGAGAGGCGGGGCTGACGGGGGAGAGGCGGGGCTGACGGGGGAGAGGCGGGGCTGACGGGGGAGAGGCGGGGCTGACGGGGGAGAGGCGGGGCTGACGGGGGAGAGGCGGGGCTGACGGGGGAGAGGCGGGGCGGACCGGGGAGAGGTGGGGCTGAGAGGGGAGAGGGGGGTTGAAAGAGGTGAGAAAGGGCTAGGTTAGGAGAAGAGAGGGTTGTTTAGTTTATTTGACCATTAATTAGTCTTGGGTGAGGTTGGGCTAGTTGACCGTGGATTAGTCTTGGGTGAGGTTGGGCTAGTTGACCATGAGGTAGTCTTGGGTGAGGTTGGGCTAGTTGACCGTGGGGTAGTCTTGGGTGAGGTTGGGCTAGTTGACCATGGGGTAGTCTTGGGTGAGATTGGGCTAGTTTACCGTGGATTAGTCTTTGGTGAGGTTGGGCTAGTTGACCGTGGGGTAGTCTTGGGTGAGGTTGGGCTAGTTGACCATGGGGTAGTCTTGGGTGAGGTTGGGCTAGTTGACCGTGGGGTAGTCTTGGGTGAGGTTGGGCTAGTTGACCATGGATTAGTCTTGGGTGAGGTTGGGCTAGTTGACCGTGGATTAGTCTTGGGTGAGGTTGGGCTAGTTGACCGTGGAGTAGTCTTGGTTGAGGTTGGGCTAGTTGACCGTGGGGTAGTCTTGGGTGAGGTTGGGCTAGTTGACTGTGGGGTAGTCTTGGGTGAGGTTGGGCTAGTTGACCATAGGGTAGTCTTGGGTGAGGTTGGGAGAGTTGACCGTAGGGTAGTCTTGGGTGAGGTTGGGAGAGTTGACCGTAGGGTAGTCTTGGGTGAGGTTGGGCTAGTTGACCGTAGGGTAGTCTTGGGTGAGGTTGGGCTAGTTGACCGTAGGGTAGTCTTGGGTGAGGTTGGGAGAGTTGACCGTAGGGTAGTCTTGGGTGAGGTTGGGCTAGTTGACCATAGGGTAGTCTTGGGTGAGGTTGGGAGAGTTGACCGTAGGGTAGTCTTGGGTGAGGTTGGGAGAGTTGACCGTAGGGTAGTCTTGGGTGAGGTTGGGCTAGTTGACCGTAGGGTAGTCTTGGGTGAGGTTGGGAGAGTTGACCATAGGGTAGTCTTGGGTGAGGTTGGGAGAGTTGACCGTAGGGTAGTCTTGGGTGAGGTTGGGCTAGTTGACCGTAGGGTAGTCTTGGGTGAGGTTGGGAGAGTTGACCGTAGGGTAGTCTTGGGTGAGGTTGGGAGAGTTGACCGTAGGGTAGTCTTGGGTGAGGTTGGGAGAGTTGACCATAGGGTAGTCTTGGGTGAGGTTGGGAGAGTTGACCGTAGGGTAGTCTTGGGTGAGGTTGGGAGAGTTGACCGTAGGGTAGTCTTGGGTGAGGTTGGGAGAGTTGACCGTAGGGTAGTCTTGGGTGAGGTTGGGAGAGTTGACCGTAGGGTAGTCTTGGGTGAGGTTGGGCTAGTTGACCGTAGGGTAGTCTTGGGTGAGGTTGGGAGAGTTGACCGTAGGGTAGTCTTGGGTGAGGTTGGGCTAGTTGACCGTAGGGTAGTCTTGGGTGAGGTTGGGAGAGTTGACCGTAGGGTAGTCTTGGGTGAGGTTGGGCTAGTTGACCGTAGGGTAGTCTTGGGTGAGGTTGGGAGAGTTGACCGTAGGTAGTCTTGGGTGAGGTTGGGAGAGTTGACCGTAGGGTAGTCTTGGGTGAGGTTGGGAGAGTTGACCATAGGGTAGTCTTGGGTGAGGTTGGGAGAGTTGACCGTAGGGTAGTCTTGGGTGAGGTTGGGAGAGTTGACCGTAGGGTAGTCTTGGGTGAGGTTGGGAGAGTTGACCGTAGGGTAGTCTTGGGTGAGGTTGGGAGATATTTTGTCATGTAGTGAATGATTAAGTTTACTGGCATCCCTAACAGTAAGTTAATATAAGCATTAAAATTCAATCACCAAAAAACTAAAATTAACTCTGTGTATACAAGAGTAAAATCAGAAAGATAAAAGCTGGTATTAATCTCTGTTGGTACTGTTTCTGCTGGTCAAGTACTGATCACAGATAAACTGAACAGGAAATAAATAAATGTTGACACAAGTTAGCACTGGAGCTCCTTGACTTACGAAGGATTACGATCTGAAGAATCCATCCTAAGTAAAAAAATATTGCAAGTCAAATATGAATATATGTTAAATAAGTAAATAAAAAAATTATTACTGTAATTAGCTAAATTATAGGTAGTAGGTTGGTAGACAGCAACCGCCCAGGGAGGTACTACCGTCCTGCCAAGTGAGTGTAAAACGAAAGCCTGTAATTGTTTTACACGATGGTAGGATTGCTGGTGTCCATTTTTGTCTCATAAACATGCAAGGTTTCAGGTACATCTTGCTTCTTCTACTTACACTTAGGTCACACTACACATACATGTACAAGCATATATATACACACACACCCCTCTCTATTTTCTTAATAGTTCTTGGTCTTGTTTATTCCTCTTACCTCCATGGGGAAGTGGAACAGAATTCTTCCTCCGTAAGCCATGCGTGTTGTAAGAGGCGACTAAAATGCCGGGAGCAAGGGGCTAGTAACCCCTTCTCCTGTATATATTACTAAATGTTAAAGGAGAAACTTTTGTTTTTCCTTTTGGGCCATCCCGCCTCGGTAGGATATGGCCGGTGTGTTGAAAGAAAGAAAGAATTAGCTAAATACCAGTATTGAAAAGTAAAAAAAAAAAAAAAAAAAAAAAAAAAAAAAAAAAAAAAAAAAAAAAAAAAAAAAAAAAAGTATACAAGTTATGGACTGCCAGCTTCACGTTGGTAATTATCTTAAATATCTCCAAAGTAACTGCTTTTACACCATCGCAAGTCCAAATATCTTAAGTCGAATCCATTGTAAGTCGAGAATCACTTATACTCAACTAACCATCTAAGTTACGAGACTGGTTAGAAGAATAAAAGTGCAATATAAGAATGATACAACACAATGCTAAAAGATAATGACAGCAAAACAGATGTGTTAGTAAGGATACTAGAAGCGCATCTACCAGCAACCAGTGATGAGTCCATGCACTTGCAACAAGCCCAGGGGCAGCTCCAGAAATTTCATATAGATGGGGTTTAGAGGGTGACGATCTGTTTGGAAGTAAGGTTATGAGACAGTCTTAAAGCAGCATTAACATTATTTTTACACTCGGTCATAATAAACATACTAGTACATGTTTGTGTCTCCTTGAAGCAGTGTTATTATTACACTCAGTCATACTACAGTATACGTACAGGTTTGGTATGCACCACTCATCTAGTTTACTTCTAATTTCTTAATCACGGTGGACCCCGGACATCGGCGGTGTGGATATCGACCAAATCGGATTTCAGCTGCTTTTTGGCTGAAATTCTATCCTGATTCGCCAGCAATTGGAAGTCAACCCGTATTGGATCGTCCGCCCACCATTCTGCTGCTCATTCATCCAAACATTTCATTATAATCCATTGTTCTTTGTGGTTGTTTATTAAGTGCAACTGTGAAATGAGCCACCATGGGCCCAGAGAAACAAGTTACATAGTATATACAAACATGCAATGATTATATGCGATGTTTAATAATAAACACACTTGGGCACATTAAATGTTTTATTTTAGGCTAATATAGACAGTTTCATTAATCCATCTATGATATTTTCTTCAAAATTATGCAAGAGACACGTTACATAGCATATAAACATGCAATGTTTATATGCTATCGAAATATGAATCAGGTGGAAAGAGCAAACATTACTTTTTCT
>NW_027200466.1:0-20409 GCF_038502225.1 Cherax quadricarinatus | reverse complement strand
CCACGTTACAATGTCTTCCACCTCCTGAGCTTCCCTTGAAAGCTCATTCCACAGCATAGAAAAACCCTCCAACCCTTCCTCATCACTTAATACACAAATATTTAATTTCCAATAATTCCTATAAATTTCGGCCATTCCCTCCCACCCTACCTCCACTACAACTGCCCTATGATCTGACAAGACCGTCTCCACCGTATTAAAAGACTTTACAACTACTCCCTGCGAAATATACACTCTGTCTAACCTTGCAGCATATCCCCTTCTGATAAAAGTATGTTCTGTTTCCCACACCCCTCCCCCAAACACATCTCTTAACTTAACATCCCTCAACAAATGTCTGAGAGGTGCAGACACATGCCCAGCCCCTTTGGGTTCGACGTCAGCCGCCCTTATGACACAGTTCCAGTCACCCCCCACTATCGCTACTTCCGGAAGACCACGCAAAAAATAAACAAGGTCCTCACACACAAAATCCGTTCGAACCTTCGTGTCATTCTCCGCAGGGGCATAGACACTTACCAAGGATACACGCTTTCCCATCCAAGTCCCATCCACTCGCAACACCCTCCCCCCACCCCCCTCACATCTCTGCAACACCCTCCCCCCACCCCCCTCACATCTCTGCAACACCCTCCCCCCACCCCCCTCACATCTCTCCAACACAAACGGGCTCGTCTCTTTTATTAAAAGACCCACACCACCTTTCAAACGACTAGTTGGCAGGGTCAGTACTGTATAACCTGCAACCTGCAACACTTCTCCTTCTTTGAAATTGTGTTCTTGAAGGAAGAGAACATCAATTCTATGTTTGCTAAGAAAACTGCTCAACCAATCTCTCTTTAATCTAGTACACAAACCGTTAACATTAGCAGTCATACACCTAAGGCCTGTTATATTTTCCACCCTTTCCTCTTCTCCTCCCGTGGTTCACCACTTGATTTGTTACGTCTATGTGTCTTCTTTACAGTACCTTCCCATTCGCCTCCCTTCTTGCGATGGCGTCCCTCATGACCCCCCCCCCTCCCCTCCCCTCCCCTCACCCATCCTCTCAGTTTTTTTCCCAGTCCTCTGTGCCGGCGTCAGTACGTCATCCGAATCTGACGTAGCTGCCCGTTTTCTGGTAACGTTCTTATCCTCCATGTCAAGATCCGAGGAAGCCTCACGGTGTACCTCAACATCCACCTCACAATGAGGTATGAAGTCTCCCGATGTCCCAGTCTCGTCGTCCTTCTGCGGAGTCTCATATTGTTGACAATCCGGACTCAGAAAGTCTCCAGCTACGTCTTCCGGAGACGGAGCTTCCACCACTTGCGGTGACAAGGTCCTTAAGACTTCGTCTAAATCCTCACCGACATTCGTCTCTCGACCAATACTCAACATGTCATGCCGGGGTACCAATCCAGTAGATGGTATCGGCAACGTCTCAGGTGCAGGCAGCTGAGGGAAGGACTCACTCTCATTTCGAAAAGCCTGTTCCACCATCTCACTCCACAAACGACCACGCCCTTCCTCTGACGAACGATGCTCACCTTCATCACGTGTGACTGGGGCTACGTCTTCTTGCACAGGTTTGGTCACGCGTCTGTTCTTTTCACATGCCGCCGCTATGTGGTCATACTCTCCACAAATGCGACACGTACGCCGCTGTCCAGGATATAAAACCATTACCTGTGTCCTAAAATCTTGAAGATACACATATGACGGTATGGGTTGGCGCAACGTCATCTTAAGGCTGAATGTACCTTCCGGCATACCTGTGTAGGCACCCATTATCCACTTACCCTGCTGGGCAGAATGCACAGTTCCATATTTCTCAAATACGTTTCTGATGTCAGCTTCGTTTGCCTCGAAGGGGACATTCCTCAACTTTATCCAGGTATAATATCGAGACACGTCCACCAGTCTCACACGCACAGCAGGAGTAACGTCAAAACACACATCTTGAAAGCACGTAACCACCGATTCATAAACTGTCGCAGCAAGCAGTTTCACAAATACTCTATGCGCTCCGTTCAGCGCTACCCCATACAATTCACTATCTTGTATGCCGTATGTCTCCCTGATTATCTTGGGTAAGAGTATTTGAGCTGAACTAGGTGTAATCGCACCTCGAAGCAGTTCAATACCAATAGTGTTAACGCGTCTGCGATAACAAACCGCCATCTCAACACCAGTAATTTCCCAGCGGTGTCAAGATAAGATAAGATAAGATTTCGTTCGGATTTTTAACCCCGGAGGGTTAGCCACCCAGGATAACCCAAGAAAGTCAGTGCGTCATCGAGGACTGTCTAACTTATTTCCATTGGGGTCCTTAATCTTGTCCCCCAGGATGCGACCCACACCAGTCGACTAACACCCAGGTACCTATTTGCTGCTAGGTGAACAGGACAACAGGTGTAAGGAAACGTGTCGGAATTTCCACCCGCCGGGAATCGAACCCGGGCCCTCCGTGTGTGAAGCGGGAGCTTTAGCCACCAGGCCACCGGGCCACCCAACAGAGACACAACACCAGAGACACAACACCACCTCCTCGTACCACTGCTGTCAGGTTACTGAGGAGCGTCAGGCAAGGGGGTCTACACAGCCCAAGAGCGATGCAGACAATGTCATCCCAATGTTTTAAGTAAAATTCACTTGGTAGTCCATCAATACCTGGTGCTTTGCCCCTGCACATGTCTACAAGCGCTCTCCATATCTCCCCCTCTTCAATCTCACCACCCAAAGCTTCCCTGTCCTTTCTCCCCAGAGCTACGGGCTCTACAGCACACACCCCATCAAGATTCTCCCTATTAACTCCTTTACTTTTCCAATAATGCCCATGCCACGCATTGGCGAACATACTCATCCCCTCCGTTGTTTTTAACACCTGCCCCTCCCTAAACCCTTTCACCTCAGTGTGCACTTCCAAATCTGCTATTGTGGTCGCTGTCCTCCTCTGCTGTTGTCTCCTCAACACACATGCCGATGGCTTGTCCCCCCAAAGCACTTCCTCCACACCCGCAAAATTATTAGGCAATGGAAGGTTATTACAGCTGTTGCCGAATAGGTCCTGTATTTTATTTATTTGCCGTTGTGCACTGTTTTAAATAAAACATAAAATAATAATAATAATAATAATAATAATAATAATAATAATAATAATAATAATAAAATAATAATAATAATAATAATAATAATAATAATAATAATAATAATAATAATAACGTAACTACGATCAGGGGATTACAGTTAAGCAGTTACATACCTGTGCTACAGAATGTACATACAGTGAGTGATTTATGTATTGTATGTACATACACTAACTGGTGTATGTACATAGAGTTCACTTTAATATCAGTGTTAGGTATTGTGGAGAAATTTTCTCCAGGAGGGGGGTATCAGCCCCCTTCAGCCCCCTTCAGCCCCCTTCAGCCCTCTCAGCCCTGAGGGGCCACTAGAAGGGGCGAGCGTCTTGTTTACTGCTAGAGTGAGTAATTGATCACAGATGCCGTATGCGTGGTCAAATGACCTCTGCTCCTTGCAGGGGTGTTGCAACGTGTATTTTTATAAGAGACAGTACATCTCTTACTTAGCAGGACAATTAAGGAAAATCCTGCTCCCACTTTATTACCATAGTAAAGATAGTGTACATTGTTGTTTATGATTAAGAGAGCAAGAAACAAACGTTCTGCTTTGCTTCATCGAGGAGTTGACAAGGATGCAAGGTACTAGGTCAGCGTTTTTTTTTTGTGTATTAGGGCAGTGACGGCATGGAGCGGTGTGACGACGCCAGATTACTTTTGACTCTAGAGAGAGTCACACTGACGCCAGGATAACCAGCAAAGGACACTGATCTGTGCGTTAGTGTGAACAAAGTGTCTCTAACACAAACACTTAGAGAAGTGTGATCAGCTTCTCTTGTGATACATTGTGAACAATAAAGACAAATCTTGTTGAACATAGTGTACCAGTGTGCGTTTCCTAGACAATGGAAGACGTGGACATCCAAGGACACTTCAGCTTCTATCAAGTCACCGATATCTGTCGAAGGTGTTGAGAACACCATAGCTCACGTTACAAAGAGCAAGGTATGTTACGAATTTCTTGTAGATCGGGGGATTGCGCAATTCTTGAGTCACAAGGAGTTTGTAATCAACCTATAATCGGCAGTAAGGTGTGGACTTTTGAGTCCAAACAAGTAAGTATTCGTCAGCCATCATCGAATGAAATATGCTGACATAACACCCCCTAGGGGTAATTTATACTTACAAATTGTATCTCTTGACAGCCCACTGTTGTGATGGTTTCGACAGCTTCTAGACCTCGTCTGCAGGGGCGGCTGTGTAGACGATTTGCTGTCATTTATCAGCTAAGTGTTTATATCTATAATAAATTAAACACAGCAGGTAAGGCCAATATTCTCTTAAGAGGTATTAAAGTTTCCTTGTTTGAAGTCTTAACGACTCTGAGTAGTCGATAGGCTTACAGACCAATTAATTCAGCAATGTGTAGGTAAGGTGGGCGGAGGGTAATTGTAGGGGTGGGTAGGGGGGGCTAGACACCTCTGGTGAGGGTATATAAGCGGTGAGGTGTAACCTACTATCATTCCAGTGGAACATCTCGTCAGTTCATTTCATTTTTTTTACATCATGGTTAGTATTACTTTATTTATATGAACGTTAGTGGCTCGTATGACTGTGTTAGATACAACTTCTATTTTCTTACGGGTTTAAATATTTATTTCATTGTTTTGAGCTTCAAAATCTCGTTAGTACATACCCCCATACCAATCTTGTGGGCGGTAGTCAAAAGATTAGAGGTACATAATGGGGTTCAGGGATTGATAACTTGCTCAGTTATCACAATTTCTGGGCCTAATCCCTGGATCCATTATGTACCTCCGTAATCTTTTGACTACCACCCACAGGATGAGTATAATAGTGCATAACAAACACATTACCCTAGTATTAATATACTGACAACTGGTCTCGTGTAATATATGTATATATATATATATTGTATATATATTAGCAATATTATATATATATTGCTATATAGTCCTAGTGGCTTAGCGCTTCTTCTGATTATAATTTATATATATTCTTTTCCTTAATACACTAAGCTAGCCTCTTAAATTAAGATTTACTCCATATACTCAATGTGGGCCTTAACACTTGAATTAGTAAGCTAACATGGAACTTCATACGGGCTATGCATAATTTTTTATAAATACTCCATCAATCTCGCCTTGATAAATATACCTTGCCTTAAATTTACCCTGTACCTAATGTCTTTACTAAATATCCTAGTTTGCATACAATTTTCCAAATTGTTACAGCATGCGACGAGGACTTTAACTTCGTGTATCATAACCCTTCCCCTCTAGCAGTTTTTGATCATAATAGCCCTTCCCCCATTTACATTGCCACCCAGTGAAGTGTGGAGTTCAGTAATCGACAAGGTACCCATCCTTAACTAAATGGCTTGCTTCATTGTATATTTAGTTCCGCATAACTAAAGCGATACAGTCTTGTACAAATCAGACTGACACTGTCCTAAACCGCTGCTAGTCCAGCATTCCCGTGCTCTCTAGACTTCCTACCCTTTTACTTCCCTTGTTTCGTACAAATTCCACCGCATTGAATATTGTACAAACTTTCTTACTATTTTTAAAGCTGTACTGAAACTACCATCCCTTCAATATAATAAAATTACAACGTACATGTGCCATACTATACATTATTCGTAATTATTAACATTAAAACTACTCGCATAGTCACAATCTACTGCTCTAATTAGTCTCGACCCCTTAATTCTAAATTTTACTCAAACATTTACTTTAGTTCTTAGTAAAATCTCTTCACATTTTCCTTAATCCACTGTTGTCAATATCTTCCCCTTGCTACTTAATTTCCTTCAGCTGTTCCTAGTCTTGCTGGTCGTGACCTCGGTGGTAAGTAAACCACAGAATGACGAGCAGCCAGACTTGCAAAATGAACCTCGAGAGAATGTAGACGCGCTCTTACTGGCTAATCGCCCACAAGATGACTTGGCAGCATCAATACTTCCTCGCCCACCAGTCGATTCTGAGAACTTCCATGAACCATGCAACTACTACTGCCGCAAACCTGCGGGTCTTCACAGAGGAGATTTCTATTGTTGTGGACCAGAATCCCTCCCAATAATAAGGGAACAAAGTACGTATAGTAAAACTTTAAAAACTTCCTATTTAATTTCCCATGTGCTATATTGGTTTAATTTAACTATGCCATACTTTACCTTGATTAGAGAATAAAGTAACCCTGTATTATCTAGGGCACGCTGGTAGATGTCCTCCCGCCTTGACAACGTGCACTTCTCGCAGAGCTTTTGCCGCTCCCCCAGTAAGTTCATAAACCTAATTGCCAACAAATTCGTGAAATTGAATTAATTCCTTCTCGGTTTCATTTAAATTTCTCCTTTCCAGGTATGTCCTCAAGACGGTCACTGCCCTCGCGCCCAGAAATGCTGCTTCGATACCTGCTTGGACTACCATACCTGTAAACCCGCACACTAACTACTGACTTTATAAAATAAATTCTGCCTCCTACATATACTTTGCATCTTCCCTGAACTCGGGTTTTACTATAACCTAACTTTTATTACTGAAATAAGTTTCCCAAACTTACAGAATACTTCTGTGCATGTATCTCAAACATTAAAGTCCTACAACCTCCCAAATTTAACTACTGCCTAGCACATGTAGTGCTACTAAATTTACAATCTTCAACTAAGATTCCTTACAGTAAACCCATCTATACATTCGCCACTTGCTCTTATTCCCTAACCTAACTTCGAGGGCCCTCCTTCCCCCTCTCCCCGCCCTAAACTTTCCTATATTCATCTTCGTGTATATTTTTTCCATGTAAATCATTCCTCGTCAATCTACACATCTTCGTCCTTCCATTTCCATTGAGACTCTAACCAGTAGTGTTCGCCGTAGAATCTTTATTTCCTGATCAACGCTTCATCAGGAAATAGATTCTATGGCGAAGGAAGGGGAACGTGCGAAGTATACCATAGTCAGCAGCAGAACTCTGCTACTGACGATGGTATACCTTTCTCTCCCCACTTTCTTCAGAAGGTGGCTCAGTGGACGAAGTTATTCTCTTAAGAACATAAGAACATAAGAACGAAGGAACACTGCAGAAGGCCCACTGGCCCATGCGAGGCAGGTCCAAGTCCCTACCGGCCTAAGCCAATGCACCCAACCTAGTCAGGTCAGGTCACATTGACTTAAGGGAGGAACACGGCAACCGACCTGTTAGCACAAGCTATCAGGTCTAACTCACACCCACCCACATCTACTCATGTATTTATCCAACCTATTTTTAAAGCTACACAACGTTCTGGCCTCTATAACGGTACTTGGGAGTTTGTTCCACTCATCCACAACTCTATTACCAAACCAGTACTTTCCTATATCCCTCCTGAATCTGAATTTTTCCAACTTAAAACCATTGCTGCGAGTCCTGTCTAGGCTAGATATTTTCAGCACACTATTTACATCCCCTTTATTTATTCCTGTCTTCCACTTATAAACCTCAATCATATCCCCCCTAATTCTACGTCTTTCTAGAGAGTGCAGTTTCAGGGCCCTTAGTCTATCCTCATAGGGAAGGTTTCTGATACATGGGATCATCTTTGTCATCCTCCTTTGTACATTTTCCAGAGAATTTATATCCATTCTGTAATACGGTGACCAAAACTGTGCAGCATAATCTAAATGAGGCCTAACCAAGGATGTATAGAGTTGAAGAACAACCTGAGGACTCCTATTATTTATGCTTCTTGATATGAAGCCAAGGATTCTATTAGCTTTATTGCGAACACTTATGCACTGTTGTCTTGGTTTCAGATTACTGCTAACCAGAACTCCTAAATCTTTTTCGCAATCCGTAATATTAAGATCTACATTATTTAGTTTATATGTGGCATGGTTATTGTCCTGTCCAACATTTAGAACTTTGCATTTGTCTATATTAAACTGCATCTGCCACTTCTCCGACCACTGCATCAGTCTATTCAAATCTTCCTGGAGTGCTCGAATGTCCTCGTCAGAATGAATTCGACGGCCTATTTTGGTGTCATCGGCAAACTTGCCGATGTCGCTCTTTATGCCCTCATCTATGTCGTTTATGTAGATTGTGAACAGCAGGGGGCCCAACACTGACCCCTGTGGAACACCGCTCGTGACGCTTCCCCACTCTGATTTCTCCCCATTTATGCAAACTCTCTGCTGCCTATTTGTCAACCATGCCTCTATCCAGGAAAAAATTTCTCCTCCTATTCCATGTGCTTTAATTTTCCTCAATAGTCTCTGATGTGGGACCCTGTCAAAAGCCTTACTGAAGTCCATATACACAATATCATATTCATTACCATGATCTACCTCCTCAAATACCTTAGTGAAAAAAGTTAATAAATTCGTAAGGCAGGAACGCCCCTTTGTAAAACCATGCTGAGATTCGTTGATTAATTTATGCTTTTCAAGGTGGCTACGAACTGCCTCGGCAATTATTGATTCCATAAATTTTCCCACTATGGAGGTTAGGCTTATTGGTCTATAGTTCGAAGCTAAGGACCTGTCACCTGTTTTGAAAATAGGTATCACATTTGCCATTTTCCACTTATCTGGCACCATGCCAGTTTGTAGTGATATGTTGAAAAGATTAGCCAAAGGTGTGCTAAGCTCCTCTTTACATTCCTTTAGAACCCTTGCATACAGTTCATCAGGGCCTGGGGATTTGTTAGGTTTTAATTTATCTATTTGCCTAAGGACCATGTCACTTGTGACCCTAATAGTGCACAGTTTATTATCGTCCTGTTCTACATAATTTATCATTACTGGAATATCGCTGGTATCCTCCTGTGTAAAAACTGAGAGGAAGTATGTGTTAAAAATTCTACACATTTCCTTATCACTGTCAGTGAGCTGACCCGAGGAACTTTTGAGTGGGCCTATCTTGTCCCTGATCTTACTTCTGTATACCTGAAAAAATCCTTTTGGGTTAGTCTTCGATTCTCTTGCAACTTTAACCTCATAATCTCTTTTTGCTTTTCTAATTCCCTTTTTTATTTCTCTCTTTAACTGAATATATCGATTTCTTAATTGCCCCTCTCCTCTTTTGATTTGCCTATATATGCCTCTCTTTTGACCAATCAGATATTTTAATCTATTGTTCATCCATTTAGGATCATTTTTGTTTGATCTGATTTCCCTATTTGGAACATAATTTGACTGAGCAGCTAGAACTATGCCCTGGAAAGCATCATATCGGCAACCATCACCACCTACCTGACCCCTAGTCAGGTCATTCCAGTTCAGCCCACCTAAGTAATTTTTCAGTCCTATGAAATCAGCCAAGCGAAAGTCAGGGACGGAGACTTGATTGCCATTATTAGGGGAATTCCATGATATGTTAAAACTGAGTGATTTGTGATCACTCTCCCCAAGCTCATCATTAACCTCAAGATTATTAATTAGTGTTTCCCTACTGGCAAGAACCAAGTCAAGGAGGTTATTTCCCCTAGTTGGCTCTGTCACAAACTGTTTTAAAAAACAATCCTGGATCGTATCAAGAAAGTCACCCGACTCTAAATTTCCTGTCAAATTGCTCCAGTCAATCTGTCTATAGTTGAAATCTCCCATTAGCACAACATTTTCGTATGTAGATGCCTTACGAATTTCGTCCCATAGAAGTTTACTGCACTCCCTATCAAGATTTGGGGCCCTGTAAATCACACCCAAAATTAGTTTTTCTCGGCCCTCGAGAAGCTGTAACCAAACAGATTCAGTGGCTGACGCTTCTAATTTAATATCTTGTCTAACACAACAATTTAAATTGTCTCTGACATACATCGCTACTCCACCACCTTTCCTGTTGACCCTGTCAGTGTGGAATAATTTATAGCCTTGTATGTGACATTCAGAGGGCATCTCTCTATCTTTCAGATTGAGCCAGGTCTCTGTTATAGCAATAATATCTATGTTTCCTGCACTTGCAATTAATCTTAGCTCATCTATCTTATTTCTAACACTCCTGCTATTAGTATAGTAAACCTTAAGGGAGCTAGTCCCTTGCTGCCCTCTGCTGTCCCCCTTTGTTTGCTGACCTGTTCTATTGTCTTTATTTATAACTTCATGCTGAATGCCTTTTATACTGGCTTGTTGAAATGAAAGTCTGCATTGAAGTATTTAAGAGTGCGGAAGGGGGAAGGTTTTGCATCCCTTAAGTTCCTATGAACTCCGTTCCCCTTCCTACTTCTTAATTCCGTAAGCGTCTCTCAGCCATTGAGTAGAGGACGTGTTCTACACTGCTGCCCTCTATAGCTGTTCGGTGGCAGTTTCATTTTCTCAACATGGCGCAGGCAGCCAGACGCCGCGTCAACACTGTGTTTGGAATTAACTCGTGGGGCAGTGCTTGGACCATCAATGGCGATATTATTGCCAGCGATAATCCGAGACACCTATGGTATCGCCAACGAGGATTTGTGCGGTGTAGCGATGAATGGTGTGACAAGAATCTTTGTAAAGTTTTGCTCGTCTCAAGTTTACGAGACTGTCGTCGACAATTATAAAGAGGTTAATCTGGTGGTTAACCAGGCTGTCTGTGAAGTTACACGATGTATCCCGCCATTATACATGGGTAAAAGTCAGAAACGTACCCTTTGAGGCTGATGCGACTGATATACGTGCTGCCCTGAGTAATTATGGCGCCATACACATGGCTACAGCAGGGAGGTGGCCTGATGGCCCATATGAAGGACTACCTGAGGGAACTTTTTCGGTAAAAATGACATTACGACATCCAATCCCTTCATATGTGATCCTGCAAGACTTCAGGACTCAAGTATTTGTGACTTATGCAGGGCAACGCCGCACTTGTAGGTTGTGTGGAGCATATGATCATTTCGCGGTGCAGTGTGAAAGACTAGGTGCCAGGGTTGTACAACAGAGCAAGGATTTAGGGGAGGAAGGTATAAGGCAAGATGTGCCTGAAGCGCCTGTGCAACCCTCAAGATTGTCTTGGAGCGAAGAGGTTGAGAGGTCTCTGAACACGGTGTGTGCTACACTCCCGGAAGTGTCGCCTCCTTTGGAGGCAGCCCCAGAAGTGGAAGCAGCTTCGCGAGAAGAGCAGGCCAATGATGTGGAGACATCCATTGTCTCTGTGTTAGACGAATTATTTACGGAGGACAGCACGAGTCCTGCGACGGCACCATCCCTAGACTTGGGACAGGCTGCGACGGCGGAAGTGGATCACGACGTGCAGCTGGTAGTGGACGCCACTGACGCCTTGCTGAAACAAACGGTGGAGGTGGAAATTCACCAGGATTGCACTGTGGACGGCGAAATGCAGGTGGAAAGTGTAACACGAAAGCGCTCTGTTACACTTTCAGATTCTGATGTGTTAACGCCAGCCCAAAGATCAGGGAAGAAATCATGGGCGGATGTGGCACAGAAAGGGTCCTGTGCACCCAAAGCACAGGGGATGATCAGGAGTGCTTCAAAAGGAGGGGAAGGGAAAATTGGAAACAGAAAATCTAGTGAAAAACATTCCGTGTCGAAAGGAAAACCATCATTGTCGATTTTAAGTGCCTCACAATAAACATTAATGGTTTGCGAACTGTACGAAAGTGTGCATGGTTACGTGATTTATTGGTGCGTAATAATGTGGACGTTGTGTTCATACAGGAACACAATCATAAATGTGGCAGTGAATTGCGGATAGAAGGATATAACGTGTACATGGAGAATGCAATTTGGTTGAAAGGTGGCGTTGCCATCATGATCAGGGAGACTAGCCCGTTTGTTGTGAGACGTAGTGAAGGGGGGGAGGGGAGGATAAGGGTGGAAGGACTATGGGGACGGGTGAAGGTGGCTTGTGTGTATGGTCCAGCCGAGAATGATGGGCGTGTAAAAGCAACCTTTGTGAAAGGTGTTAATTTATTATTTGAGGTCACTCCCTGAAGTAGCTATTGTAGGCGGGGATTGGAATTGCGTGATCCGGCGTAAGGATGTAGAACCTCGGGGAAGTGGGTACTTTTCAGGGGTATTGGGAGATTTAATGTCAGGGGTGGGATTAAAGGACGTGGTGGGGGGGGAGAGGTTGAGCATACTTTTGTACGTCGTGGATATGCGGCGCGACTTGATAGTGTACGTGTCACGCACCATCGTAGTTAATAGTGTGCGTATTTTAGATGTGGTGTTTTCTGATCATAGAGGAGTTCTTGTGGACGCAGGGTGGGAGGGTTTACCTAAGAGGGGTTGTAGTTATTGGAAATTGAATGTTAAATTGTTAAAAGGGGAGGAGAATAGGAAATCTTTTGAGTGTTTTTGGGAGGGTTTGTTAGCAGGGGCTCCTGGGGATGGAGACTTGGTTAGGTGGTGGGATGTGGTGGCTAAGAAACGTATTCGGGATTACTATGTTCGGCTTGGGAGGGAAAGTAATCAACTTTTATATGGGCTTCAGGGGTATTTAGAAGGACAGTTACGCAATTGTTATGTGGGTGATGGTGCGAGATACCCTGTGGAGGAAATAGAGGATTTAAAGCAACGTATTAAGGGTTTGCATAATGATCGATTTGATGGTGCACTTGTGGCTGGAGGGTTGGAGGAGGTTCTCTACGGGGATCGGCCTTCGGCGTGTGCGTTAAGGGGACAGCAGAAGAGGAGGGCAGCCACGGAGATGATGGGATTAACAGTTCAAGTGGAGATGGGAGGGTATAGGGAAGGGCAGGTATTGATGTCGACTGAAGGTACGAGTGGATATATTGATGCATGGTTTAGGTCATATGCACGACATGTGGGTATACGAGATGATGCTTTAAGGGAAATGGGTGGTTATGTGCAATGCGAGCTTGATGGTAGATAGGGAGACTTTGGAAGGACAAATTACGGAAGGGGAAATTTGGCGAGCTATAGCAGGTGCAAGTTTAGGTAAGGCACCGGGTGTAGACGGGTTGCCTAATGATTTTTATGTTAAGAACTGGGAAGTATTGAGGAGATTTTTAGTCAGATTGTTCAATGTAATGAAGGAAGATGGGGCAATGGGTGAGCAGCAAAGGACTGCTGTTGTTGTATTAGTGCCAAAGGGTGGACAGACCACAGTAGAAGATTACCGTGCAATATCGCTTATAAGTTATTTGCAAGGGTATTAGGGAACAGAATCAAACAGGTTTTAGGTAAAGTAATTGATAGAGGACAATATGGCATACCGGGTAGATCAATGTATGAAGGGCATGGAGCTATTAGGAGTTTTATAGAGCATAGGGGGGAGGGGGTGTATTGGCTCTGGATTGGAGAGCTGCTTATGATAGCGTAGAAAGGGATGCATTATGAAGTTTTATGCGTTGGTTGGGTTTCGGGAGGGAAATTTTCTTGGGCAAAAACTTTGTATCTGGGTGCAGTTATGAGAATACAGGTTAATGGACGACTAGGTGATAGTATTCGGATGGGAAGGAGTTTGCGACAGGGATGCCCTCTGTCGCAAATTTTGTTTGCATGTCTTCAGGAACCCTCTTATAGGGCAGTTAGGTGGAGTATAGCGAGAGCAAGGGTTGGTGTTGCACGTGAAGGGGAAGCGGGTATAGTGGGTTACGTGGATGATACGACTGTCTTGGTGAGGGATGTGAGGGATTTACATAAGGTAGAAAGGGTGATAGACGTTTTTGGTGAGGCTACAGGGATGAAAATTAATGTAGTAAAGTCCAAGTATTTGGATCTAGGGGATAGCGTACATAATGGTGAGACTGTTGAGGGTGGGTGGCGTGTGGTAGATCAGCTGTTGATACGAGGGATAGTGTACATGCAGAATGATAGGGATGCACAAGAGGCAAATTCGAGGCGCACCGTGGATGGAGTTTTGAAAAGATTGGGAGGCTTGAGGGCAGAGCAATTATCGTTGCATCAAAGGGTTATAGTCACGAATGTCCTGTTGTATAGCAAGTTATGGCACGTGGTGGCAATATATCCGTTACGACGGTGTGAGGTGCAACGGTTGCAACTGCGGGTATTCAGATTTATATGGGGATCGGGTTGTGACTGGCTAAGTAGAGGGGTGGTGTCGCTTCCCGTTAGCCAGGGGGGGCTGGGGCTTATACCTCTTGAGAAGCGTATGTCGAGTGTTTTTCTGAAAAGGGGGTGAGGGGGGGGCCTTGAAAGATTGCGCATGGATATGCAACGGTGGTGGAGGGGTAGGGATTTAATGTTTGGGGAGGCTATGTTGCGAGTTTTACTGAAGGTAAGGGATCCGAAACAGCTTAAATTGAAGGTTCTTGAGAGGGTGGGGGGTGGGTCTGTGGTGGCTGCAGTTGAGGGGGCATACCCTATGTATGCATGGGGTTCTGTATGGAAATGTCTTCAACAACTACGTGTAAAACCACGTGTCAGGGAGGTTGTTTAGGTTTTTACATGGGATCTTGCCGTCTGGGGTTGTGTTATTTAATAGGAGATTAAGGGAGGGTGGGGAGTGCAAAGCGTGTGGATGTCCGGAAACTATATTTCACGCTGTGTACTTTTGTACTTGTTTAGAAGATGTGTGGGTCTGGCTAAGTAGAGTAGTTAGGTTAGTGGGTGGGGAAGGGTTACAGGTGTTGCGGGTGTTAAGTTTAGATATAGGGGGGGAGTCAGCAGGTGGTGAATGCGGTTGCGTATGTGGTCAGATTTTATTTATATATCTTGGGCAATGAGGGAGGTGGGAGTCGAGGAAAGGATAAGAGTGTTAGGGGCCACGATGTATAGAACAAAGTGCCGCAATAGGGATCTTTATGGGGGAAGATGGGAGACAGCATTTACTGAAGGTTATCGTAGATTCAGGTTGAAGTATTTAAGAGATTTAAGTGTAAAGTAAGGGGTTGCGGCGGGCTAGTTTTCTTGAGTATGGAAATGTGTATAGATGTTAGCGTGTGTGGTATGTTTGGTAATATAATAAATAAGCTTCTTTTGTGATGTGAGTTTGGTCTGGGTAGTTGTGTAAGATATGTTATTCACATTGTTTTTCAGAAGGTATTGAATTTAATATGTAAGTAGTGTTGTTACACTACATGATTGTGTGTTTAATGTGTGAGAGGGTACATCTCACAGTATTTGTGTGTTTGATGGTTTGAGGTGACACAAGGCATGATCTAAGTATGTCTGGATTCTCCTTTTGTCCTCAAAGGTGTTATACAAAGATAGTACTGTGGTGTATGTGATGTGTAGGTTTATATGTATTCAACACATGCTTGTTGTATGTTCCCTTTCGTTACTTTGTTTCAATTGTCATTTCAATGCACTTTGTATAGCATTATACAACGGTATCGTTCTTTACCATATGAAGTAATTTTTTTTTTTTAGACGCATTCCTTTTGTGTCTGAGATTGTTGTATACGGGTTTAATTGTAAATGTAATGAGTCGGTTTTGAGATCTATGCTCTTTTCTTTGTATGTTTATTTGTATTTTGGTAATGTAAAGCTGTAATGTTAGGGATAAGTATGTAGATGTTCTAGTAGGATTATGATGTTAGGTTTTGGTTTATTGATTAATGAGAAGGATGGAAGTAACTGTTACATTTTCTTGTATATATTATTTTCAATTGTATGAGTCTTTGTCATATGTCATGTTAAAAGTAAAATTATATGGAAGTTAGGTTTTGAGTCATTGAATGTTTTTGTCAGTTCATGACCCTGTTACGGTGTTTATTTGTAGCTATGTTATTGCCGTAAGTTATTGTTGTATGTTATACAGATATATCTTGCAAGTAAAGGTGCAATCCATTTGTGTTAGTTTATTATGTGTTTGGTTTTCTTATGTCAATGGCCGAACCTTCAGGATTGAGATCCATACTGTTTCCTTTTATCTTCATATTTATGTATACTGTATTGGTTATAAATAAAATATAAAAAAAATTCCGTAAGTCCTACGAAATTACTCTTCCTGGGGTTCCTTAAAGCTGCAGCACCCTCTTAGGACTATCTTTATCAGATCAGTTTTGGATCTTTGTCCTGGTACCTTCCGAGTGACATCACTCCTGATACAGGATAACTCCTTCGTACATCAGACCTCCGCAAGTCTTTGCCAGTGTTTCTGGCTTCAAAGATGCGGAGATTGTCACATCGCCCACCCATTTTGACTGAATTCCTGTCCCGCCAAAAGACCATTAACGGACTACGCTGCTAAACTACCAAGAAATGACCAACAAGACTCCTTGCACACTAAATTCCAGTACACAATGGGTAAAATTTTAGTCTCCTGATAGTATCGGCAAGACACTTGTGGCATGGTAAGTGAAACTTATTCTCATTCCAATATGGGCTGCTTCCCAACCAGGAAACAAGGTGCTGGTTGGGAGGCATCATAAATAGGATCAGTCATTAATAGTACCTCGGTTCATTGGCCACTTAGAAAAGCCCGCCAAACCTGTGAAGTATGTGGCTCGCTTGACAACTGCCTTACTTTTTCTTTTAGGCTGCTGGTTGTCTAAGGCATCCTCTGGCTGTCTTTTTACGAAGTGCTGTACACTGGTATTACTGTACATAAATACCAGCATTTTTGAAAGGAATTTAGATTTTGATTGCTCAGCTTTATCCCATTGTGACGAGGTATAAAAACCATATTAAACCTGTTTGTAACAGCACTTGCGCAGTGTTGCTAAATATTTCTTGCTCTTCAGTGGTGCACACATCAACAGTACAGAATGCTGGCCAGGCTCTCTTGGAACTTCTATCAACGTACTTTTAACATTTGCAGTTTCTGCAGCTTTCATTGTTGCTGTACTTCTGCCTCCTACCACTGATAAACATTATTTCCAGTTGTGACTGACATGCTGGGAAACCAGAATTCCCTCCAATTTTCAAAGTGGGCACATACATACCACCTGCTTGACAAATCTGCAGTGTAGATCGCTTAATTAACCTTTTGACTAGGGAGCTTCCGTCCTGTTTGAATATTTTGCCATCTGGCAGAATACTGCAGGTCCATGGCAGAATGTTCAGTATGTGGTGCTGCCTGCCACACCAATAAATCCTTCAGCCTCCCTCCTTTCCTTAATTGTAAAGGTCTCTTTATTCTCGTTACAAAGTTTACTTCAAAGAACGAGAAATCGGCTCGTAAGGCTTCACTTGCGTCATGGCAATCTCCTCTCCGCCTCTAAGGGGAAACTTTCAGACTGTTCTCGGTCTACTAAACTCCCTCCAATTTAGCTGCCTGACTGCGGTGGAGTGAGGTTGTGCACAGCACCCCTCTGCTGTTTGTCAGGAGAGCTCTCATAGCAACAATATGGCGCTGAGTATCCGACGTAGGATAAACACTGTCGGCGTTGAGCTGCTTCGTGGGGCGATTTCCCCCTCTACGGCGCAGGTGTTACTTCCGGCAATCATCCGGGAAACGTACGGAGTGCAGGATGATGAGGTTTATGGTGTGGCCCTGAATGGGGCCTATCGTCTATTCGTCAAGTTAAATTCGACGGCTGTGTACGAGTCGTTGGTGACGAAATTTGAGCATGTGAGTATTGATGTAACTCCAGCTGTCAAAGTGCGACTCATAGACGTCTCTCGCCACTATACGTGGGTGAAGTTGCGAAATGTCCCCTTCGAGGCTGACGAGGAGGACTTACGGAAGGTGTTTGCTGCTTATGGTACCGTGCATCTGGCAACCCAAGGCAAGTGGGCGGCAGGTGCGTACATGGGACGTCCGGAGGGTACATTCTCCCTCAAAATGACACTGAGGCACCCGATTCCGTCATACGTCGTGATGCCGGAGTTTAGGACCCAGATTCTAGTGGCGTATGCTGGGCAGCGACGGACACGCAGGTTGTGTGGGGAGTATGACCATATGGCAGCGACGTGTGGGAGGCAGTGGAGGGCGCCGGCGCAAACAGGTGGAGCACCAGTTACAGGTGTGGATGTCGTGGAGGAGAATTCCAAAGGAAATCGAGGAGATGGCCGTCTGTGGAGTGACATTGTGGAAGAGTCTCTTGTGGTGCATGATGGGCGTGGCACGAGTTGTGTGGAGCCAAAAATGGCCACTTTGCCGGTGACGGGGGAGGACGTGCTAATTCAGCAGGAGGTGCAAGAGCTGGAGGAGGAGCTCGACGAGGTATTGAAAAATTTACCTTCTTCGGGCGAGGATAATGGCTTGGTCCGTGAAATGGTGCCTGAGTTGAAAGGAGAGTGTGGCGGGACAGGCACGAGAAGGACGGAGGACAACTGCAGGCACAGAGAGGAGTCACCGAGCTCTGTGCGACAGGTCACAGTAGAGGTTGATATTCACTGTGAGGAATCTTAGGAAGACAGTATGGCGGTAGAGAGTGTCACGAGGAAGAGGGCGGCTGCGTCAGACTCAGATGATGTCCTGACACCCGCGCAGAGGTCTGGGAGGAGGGATGTATATTTTCGTGACAGCCAGGATAAGAGGCATCGAAAAGGGGGGGGGATGGATGGTGACAAACCACATGTTGACCCTGGGGCAAGAGGCCCTGGGAAGGGTGAGAGGAGAAAGGATTGGAAGCTTTAGAAAGGCCTTAAATGCATGACTGTGAATGTGAATGGACTGTGTACTGGTATGAAGAGGGAATGCTTTCGTATTCTCTTACGTCGATACAGAGTGGACGTAGTCTTTCTACAGGAGCATAATTTCAGGGAGGGTAAAGTGCTCGAGGTGGAAGGGTATACGGTGTTGACTCTGCCATTGGCACGTTTGAAAGGTGGTGTGGGTTTATTGATAAAGGAGGCGAGCCCGTTTGTGTTGCAAAGACGTGAAGGGGGTGGGGGGGGAGGGTGTTGCGTGTGGATGGGTGGTGGATGGGGCAGAGGGTAACCTTTGTAAGTGTGTATGCACCAGCTGAAAATGATATGAAAGTAAAGAGGGATTTTGTGTGTGATGATCTAGTTTTTGCTTTCCGTGGTTTACCTGAGGTGGCCATCGTAGGTGGGGACTGGAATTGTGTGATCAGGAGAGCGGATGTGGAACCTCGAGGGGCGGGGCATATGTTGACAGCATTACGCAATCTATTGGTGGACGTTCATTTGAGGGATGTGGTAGGTGGGGGAGCGTGGGAGGTGGAGCATACTTTCGTGAGGCGAGGTTACGCGGCTAGGTTAGACAGGTTGTATATATCTCATAAGGTAGTGTCAAAGTCTGTCCGTACTATTGACCTAGCTTTTTCAGATCATAGGGCGGTTGTCGTAGAAGTAGAGTGGGATTCTCTAGCTTGTATCTCTAGGGGATATTGGAAATTAAATACGAGTCTGTTGGAAGATGAGGAGGGGTTGGGGGGTTTTCGGGAGCTGTGGGAGAGATTAACTGAGGAGGTACAAGGTGTGGAGGACGTGGTGACGTGGTGGGATGGTGTGGCTAAGGACCGGATTCGGCATTATTATGTGCGGGAGGGGAAAAGGATTAATTCTTTAAAATTTGGGTTGATTAATTATTTGGAGGACAGGTTACGAGGTTGTTATGTAAAAGGGACAGTAGAGGGTGTCTATCCGATGGACAACATTATGATACTTAAAGAGCGGTTGCGGGAAATTCAGAACGAGCGGTTCCAAGCGGTGAGAGTAATGGCGGGGGTGGAGGAGGTGTTATGGGGAGATAGGCCGTCTTCGTGTGTGTTGCGCAGACAAACACAACGACAGCAGGCAACAGCTATTCCATGTTTGGAGGTTTTTGAGTCGGTGGGTGGGTATAGGGCGGGTCAGGTAATCCACACTACGGATGGGATGGGGTTGTTTGCGGATACGTGGTACGAAAAGTATTGGCGGGAGGAAGGGGTAGGATTAGGGGATTTAGAGAGGGTGTGTGGAAGTGTGCCATGTAGGTTAGGACACAGTGATAGGGAAGCTTTGGGGGGGGACATAACTGAGGGGGAAATATGGAGAGCTTTGAGTGCCATGCGAAAGGGCAAAGCACCGGGAATCGATGGACTGCCGGCGGAGTTTTATCAACAGCATTGGGAGTTAATAAAAGGTTTTTTGGTAAGGTTACTGAACTTGATGAAGGTAAGGGGAAGGTTGGGTGGAAGACAGGCAACAGCTGTAGTTGTTTTGGTACCGAAGGGTAAGGAACAGCGTTCGCTCAGGGACTATAGAACAATATCATTGTTATACGCGGATTATAAGTTATTTGCAAAAATTTTAGGAAATAGGCTCAAGTGTGTTGTAGGGAGGGTTGTATCGGAAACCCAGTTTGGGTTGCCAGGTAGGTCTATGGGGGTGGGACATGGTCTTTTAAGGGATTTCGTGGAAGAAAAAGGGGGGGAAGGGGGGGGGGGTTGGTTGCACTAGACTGGCAAGGAGCTTATGATAGGGTGGAGCGGGAGGCGTTGAGAGCTATCCTTAGGAAACAGGGCTATGGGGAGGAAATAGTGGGATGGGTAGAGGCGTTATATAGAGGGGAATGGTGAGAGTACAGA
>NW_027200465.1:0-17500 GCF_038502225.1 Cherax quadricarinatus | reverse complement strand
ATATATATATATATATATATATATATATATATATATATATATATATATAAATATATATATATATATACATATACATATACATATATATATATATATATATATATATATATATATATATATATATATATATATATATATATATATATATATATATATATATACAAGGGTAGCTAGTTTTTATCTTCCAGCGACTCATCGCTGCTGTTCAGAGGGGTAATGCCTGCTGTATTTTGGGCAAGCGCCCCATCTCTGAGGAGCTGGATGAGATGTTCTCATTATAATCGGTGACGAACACGTAACAATATGTAATAGACATGTATCTCTCACACCTCATGTACTGTATATGCCATCTTCATATTAACAATGTATTTCTTAAATCTTTTGTACCGATTGAAAACATGGGGTGGTAGGGAAAGTGGAATATTCAAACGGCTTCAGGAAGAAATCCAAATATATATATATATATATATATATATATATATATATATATATATATATATATATATATATATATATATATATATATATATACATATATATATATATATATATATATATATATATATATATATATATATATATATATATATATATATATATATATATATATATATATATATATATATATATATATATATGGAGGTACCACCTCTAGAACTGGACTGGGGACTCTCATCCTCAGAGAAAAGAATACACGTACTTCAGGGAAAACTCTCCCAGGAGCTGTTTGAATATTTTCTTCTCTTTCCATCCTCTCTATTCTATATTCTATGTGGACTTTATTTATATAGAAAATATATTGACAAGAAGGTACAAACATGAGTACAGTGGTAACATATCAAAGATTATGAATCCCCTCCAGCTCCTCCGAAGCCGGACGCAAGCATAGTATGCAGCAAGTATTTTCCCTCTGGATGGCTACGCTGAAGCGCTGGAACATGAAATTGGCCGCCCTTGGCTCCCTGGTGGTGTCGATGAGTCTGGAACCTAGTTCTTTAAGGAAGCACGTGACTTTCTCCCCATGATCCTAAAGTTTCTGATCCCACAGAGACAAATTGATACTGATGGCTTGTGTCTCTGTAGAGAATGTAGTCACTGAGAAGTCACGTCCCTCTCAGATCCAACAATTCTCCCTTGAAAAGTTGCGATTATCAAGGCTAGAAGCAGGGTAGAAAGTTTTAGCAGAGGGCCAGTCAAGTGGATGACTTTGATCTCTAACACGACAGAAAAATAAACAATATTGGTGTCAGCAAGAATAACACTTCCTTTTTGTGTTCTCTGAGTGTCAGAAAGAGAGCGACCAGTCCCTCCAAAGTACTGAAGAGGACAAGAGGAGCATGAAATAGAGTAGACACTAGAGGCATCTACAGCAGGTGGAGAGGTACGAAGTAAATTACTTCGAAGGCTGATAGCTTGGCGAAAAGTCTGATGTCTAAGGAACGGAGAGTGCTGCTGAGGTTAGGAAGATCAGAAATATAGGGAAGGAGGACAGGAGATTTCACAGGAGTAGAGGGTTTAGGAGAGAAGGAAGTCCGTTTAGCACATGAGAAGAGTTTATGAAATTGGAAGGGTAGCCAGGACGAGAAAACATATTACGATGAGTAGAAATAAGAACACTTTACTTGACAGAGGAAGCATGGTAAGAAAAGTAGTGAATGTACATTCCACTGTAGCCAAGCGGTGGACATGTACATCAAGGGAAGGAGGCAAAGAATTAGATTCCCATTAGCCTTCAAACTTGATGGAAGGAGCAAGTTTGTTAATGGCATCGAAAAATGGTAGGAAGAGACTAGAATCATTGGACCAAAGAGCAAAGATGTCATCTACATAGTGGAGCCAGTGATGGGCGCACACCAATAGTAGGAAGAACAGTTTCGAAGTACTCCGTACAAAGGTTAGCAAGAACAGTTTACAAATTAGAGCTGATACAATTTACTTTGAAAGGAAAAGCAGTTAAGAGTCTACACAAAGGTAAATATGATCAAGAAAGACATCAGTATGCAAAGGGAGATGAAACTCTTCACTGGACTTGACTCTGAGAAAATTAAAAACATCATCAAGAAGGATATTAGTGAAGAGGGTCTGAATGTCAAGACTAAGCATCTTACAGGTCGAGAGAGACAGAATACGTTTGATGAAGTTTTGAGAGTGACGGAGGTGAATAGGAGAAAAAATACTAAGAAAATGAGAGTGAAGGAGGAGAGAAAGGAGAAAAAATACCAAGAAAATGAGTGAGAGTTTTGACTGATAGACTGACTCCTCATGATTGTGTTCAGCTTGAGTTGATGGAAGTGTAAGTTGCTTGTCCTTCAGACAGCAGGACAACGGGACAACCGCTGATCTTGTATAAGGCATGAAACCACCTGCAGAGCCTAGATAGGAGCTGTTTTGTTGTGAGAACAAATCTTTAAACTACTGGTAATCCTGTCAATTTCCTTTTTTTATGATATTGGTCTTCTTGATGACCCTGATTGTGGCAATAATTGTACCTGGTACCTCAAAGGCAGTTGTTGGTGGTGTGTTCCTTCCGGTGACAGCGGGAGCATTGCCCAGGTGCCTGGAAGGGTGGACTCCAATTTCTTGCACCTCTTATGTTTCGACTCTGATTCAGCACCTGATTTCTCTGTAGGTCCTGACACCGGTAAGCCTGATGATTTTGTACCTGGTCAGCGTTTTCCTGGGACTGTGTTGGTGGAAGGTGAGACAGCTATGGGTGGCAGTCTCTTTCTGTTCCATGTCTTCTTCCATAACTTCTTCCACTCCCTCGTCCAACTCTACCAGATATGTACCTGCTGTTCGTGCTTTGGCCCAGCACTTGTTCTGGTGCAGTATTCGTCACCTGATTATTAGCAGCAACAACCTCTGGAGAAGAACCTCACTCGGTATTGGCAATTGGAGCACTGCTACCAGGTGTCCCAACAGGTGGTGGAGCAGTGATAGCAGGTGTGTCAGTAGCTGGTGCAGTAATGGTAGGTGTACTGTCAGGTGTAGGAGGAGAGCTGACAGCTGACAGATACAAGGCATCATGCTTCGTTCCTGGGTAATGGATCTGGTTCCTCTATGGTGGCCAAAGAAGCTATACGAGAATTCTTATTTGAAGTGTTCTGTGCTCAATCTACTAGTGGAGCCCTGGTGCTGACAGATCACTATGTGTCTTTGTCTCTGTCTGTCCGTCTGTCTGTCTGTCTGTCTGTCTGTCTGTCTGTCTGTCTGTCTGTCTGTCTGTCTGTCGTCTGTCTGTCTGTCTGTCTGTCTGTCTGTATGTCTGTCTGTCTGTCTGTCTGTTTGTCAGCCTGTCTCTGCCTCTGTCTCTCTGTCTTTGTCTGTCTGTCTGTCTGTCTGTCTGTCTGTCTGTCTGTCTGTCTCTGTCTCTCTCTCTCTGTCTGTCTCTGTCTCTGTCTCTGTCTGTCTGTCTGTCTGTCTCTCTCTCTCTCTCTCTCTCTCTCTCTCTCTCTCTCTGGCAATAGACCTTTCATAATTAAGAGTAAATTATGAACGGCACCAATTAGGAGTTGGCGGTGAAAGTTGATTTGGGAGATCAAAGGGAGGTAAGAGGGGGGGGAGATGTCAGGGAAGAAGAGGAGGGTAGATGATGTCAGGGAAGAAGAGGAGGGGAAGGAGTCTGAAAGATGAGAGGTGAAAGAGGGTAGGCAAAGGGAGTAAGAGGAGCCTTAATGAAGCAAAACTCTTCATCCTTGAAATATTGGCCGAGAAAAAAAATTGCTGGAAGAGGAAAAATAATTTGAGGAGCAGGAGGAAAAACAGACTTTAAAAAATTGAAGAAGAGGAAGACTAAGATGAATTTGATAACTGTTTGAAGGCAGAAGAGACAAAAGAGAATAAAGAAGAAGATGAGTACGAAAAATGGAAGAAAAGGTGGATACTGAAGAAGAGTAGGAAATAAGAAGAGACAGAGCAGGAATGGGGAGCTAGAGAAGAATAGCATCATGAGAATGGAAATGAAGACAATGAAGCGAGAGAAAAAAGAATAAGATAAACAGAAATAAAGAGAAGTGAGTAAACAATAATGAACTGAGTGTCCTAATATCATTGTACAAGCCTTATATAGTAAGCAGGAATAATTTACAAATGCAGATCCTTACATCACATGTAGATTGTCTTATGTAGCAGCAGATAGAAAAACCTTCAGACCCACAGCAACATAAAGCAAAGTGGAACAGAACAACACTCACGAAATCGTAATACCATGGTTGGAAACGCCCTGGCCTTTGAGTTTCAGGTCACAACTGCAATGGGTTCAAGTCCCACCCGTTCCTTGATTTAGAACAAGACTCGCTGAAGAAGCAGACACAGAAGTGTGTTGCGACGTCAAGACACGCATGAGAAAATTAGGTACCTCAGAAAGTTAGGAATCTGACCTATATCGCCCTGATAACTGGAAGAGGAAGAAATCAGCTGTGAGAGGGAAAATGAGGTAATCAATCCCTCAGGGACTGATTACCTCATAATAACTATCTTCCTCTGTTATTCTCTGTATTGGACTGAAGAAGGCACTGTCTGGCGAAAACATTTCCTCAATAAAGATCCCCAACTGCTGCACAAGTGTCTCGTTCTTCAGCTGCGGGAGGATGGAAATTAGGGCAAAAGGAGAGAAAAGTGGGAGTAATAAATAAGGGAGGGGGAAGAAGAGTCAAGGAAGTAGGGAGGAAAGTACAGAAGAAAGTTGGAGGGAGAGGAGGGAACAATGGAAAAAATATAAAAAGGATACAAGAAGGAAAGGAAATACTACACAATACAGAAATTTATTAAACTGTGAGAAGAAAAATATTTTAGGTTTAAAATTAGAAAAAATGAAGGAAAAAAGATAAATGGAAAAAGAAAGGAAAGAGGAAACGGAAGAATATGGATGACAGGACGAAGGGAATATGCAGAGAAGCATGGAATACAGACGGTAGAAAACAAGCTGTTAAAAAAGAAAGGGAAAGAGACAAACGACTTGTGACAGATGAAAAGACGGAAGAAAGGAGAGAAATGTATAGAAAGATGGAGGAGAAAAATTGTGAAAAAGGAAAGGAAGGGTGAAAGTCAGTGAAAAGGTGAAGAATACGAGACAAAGGGAGGGAAGGACGATGTAAATAGAAGGAATGATGGGGACTAAGTTCGATTCCGGTCCAATCTTCCGCTTGTTCACTTTGCTCACTGACAGTCAGTCGTTAAGACTTATCTTGGGGTTATAGACACATGGCTTCCAGGAGAATGATACAGTATGTACCATGGAAGCTGAGGGAATGATGATACAGTATCATGTTTATTACAACTACCACAGAAGTTATTGCTGTAATAACATACTGTTTATTCCTCTTCCCCCCCGGTGCTGAAAACTTACAGCGACGGGTCTGGTACCCGCGTGGACCACGGTTCGAATCACTGTCTATTCCGCTGTTTTTAGATATCTCCAAAGGAGGACCTTCAGGTGGTAGTTAGAATTTCTTTTTCTTTCTTTTTCTCCTATCTAACATTTCGTTTTTATTTTGCCCATCATATGATGGCTCATCTGAACTACTTCGACTTTTCACTGCTGGTGTATGGTATAGAGGGCAGACACTAGCAGTGAAAAGTTGAAGTAGATCGGATGAACCATCGTATGATGAGCAAAAAAAAAAACGAAATATTGTAGAATTAGAAGGCAACTTTCTGAACGTTTGAAGCTTCGTTACAAAGATTTTCGTAAGTTATCGTAGCCATTACAGAATGCTGGAATAGTTACTGCAACTGCCTGTAGCAACACTTGGCATGTGCAGCTGCCTTGTGACTACAGGCAGTTGCAGGAACCATTCCAACATTCTGTAATGGCTACGAAACTCTTAATTACGAAGCTTCTAATTCTACGTCGATGTAGAGTGAAATTCAAGTGTGTGCTCGCACGTGCCAATCTCATATGTAATATAGTGTGAACTTTTAACTCCTGTTTAATTACGTTAAGACGTATTTGAGTTATCGTCTTCTGAATGGCTTCCATATATATCCTCGGGATGCATCAGTTTGTTTGCTTAATAAGAATTCTTACCTGTGTCGTACCAATTTCAATGTGTTGATTTCATAAATGCTCAAATTTATGTATCTCGAAAAGTTTTTGTACTGTCCCTTGATATGTAACATGTCATAACGTGAGTGTTGGGAGGATAAAGATGTTATGAGGGAGAGAGAGAGAGAGAGGGGGATGTTACATGACACTAGAGGTTGAAAGCTGACAGCTGTCATCATGGCTTTGCGCTGTACGGACGTGGATTGTATTTGTGTTTTATTTTAGTACAAGTGTTT
This sequence comes from Cherax quadricarinatus, assembly GCF_038502225.1. NCBI lineage: Eukaryota > Metazoa > Arthropoda > Malacostraca > Decapoda > Parastacidae > Cherax > Cherax quadricarinatus. Next base: position 11,218 of record NW_027200465.1, on the reverse strand, counting down.
AATGTATTTTTATTCTGTTTCAGAATAGAGATGTGGATGTTGCGACGATGGCTACACGAAAGTCTTTTAGCTGTCAGGAGAGTAGTAGTAATACACAAATATCCCGCGCATAGAAGAGAGGAGATTACGACGACGTTTTGGTCCGACTTGGACCATTTACAAATTCAGGCTAACTGAAAAGAGAGATGGAGCCAGTATATATAGGCCAGCTGGCAGGGACGGGAAATGGGGGTTGGAAGAGTATTAGTGGTAGTGGTAAGGCTGGTAGTGTAAGTGGTGGAGGCAGAAGTGAAGATAGGGGCCAAAGGTAGCAGGAAAGGTAGTAGTGGTAGTGGGGTCTGTCAAAGGCCAAGGACTCCGGGAAGTCAGAATAGCGAGGTATACCAACAAGGGATACACCAGCAACTGCTGGATGAAATACACACAACCGAGGAGGAGGTGAAGAAGCTGCTATGTAAACTTGATACCTCTAAGACGGTTCGACTGGACAACATCTCTCCGTGGGTACTTAGAGAGGGAGTGGAGATGCGGTGTGTGCCACTAACAAAACATCCATTGAAATTGGGCAACTACCTGAGGTATTTAAGATGGCAAATGTAGTCCCGGTTTTTTAGAAAAGACAGACACGAGACACTAAACTATAAACCAGTGTCACTGACGTGTATAGTATGCAAAGTAATGGAGAAGATTATCAGGAGGAGAGTGGTGGAACACCTAGAATGACACAAGCTTATACACGACAACCAGTACTATTTCAAGGAAGGAAAATCCTGTGTCACAAACCTACTGAAGTTTTATGACAAGGTAACGGAAGTAAGACACGAGAGAAAGGGGTGGATAGATCGTATTTTCCTGGACTGCAAGAAGGCCTCCGGCAAAGTTCCTCACAAGAGGTTAATGCAAAAGCTAGAGGATCAGGCACGTATAACAGGAAAAGCACTGCAGTGGATCGGAGAATTCCTGACAGGGAGGGAACAACGAGTCATGGTACTTGACGATGTGTCAGAGTGGGCTCCTGTGAAGAGCGGGGTTCCACAGGGGTCAGTCCTACGTCCTGTGCTGTTTTGGTATATGTGAATGACATGACGGAAGGGATATACTCAGAAGTGTCTCTGTTTGCAGATGATGTGAAGTTAATGAGGAGATTGAAATCGGATGAGGATCAGGCAGGACTACAAAGAGACCTGGACAGGCTACAAGCCTGGTGTAGCAACTGGCTACTCGAGCTCAACCCCACCATGTGAAAAGTCATGAAGATCGGGGAAGAGCAAATAAGACCGAAGACAGAGTATAGTCTAGGTGGCCAAAGACTGCAAACCTCACTCAAGGAGAAAGATCTTGGGGTGAGTATAATACCGAACACATCTCCTGAGGCGCACATCAACCAGATAACTGCTGCAGCATATGAGCGCCTAGAAAACCTAAGAATAGCGTTCCGATTCATTCAAGACTCTGTACACCATGTACATTAGGCCCATGTTGGAGTATGCAACACCAGTTTGGAATCTACATCAGGTCAAGCATGTCAAGAAATTAGAGAAAGTGTATAGGTTTGCAACAGGACTAGTCCCGGAGCTAAGGGGTATGTCCTACGAGGAGAGGTTAAGGGAAATCGACCTGACGACACTGGAGGACAGGAGAGATAGGGGGGACACTATAACGACAAAAAAAAATACTGAGAGGAATCAACAACGTGGACAGAGGCAGAATGTTCCAGAGATGGGACCTAGCAACAAGGGGTCACAGTTGGAAGTTGAAGACTCAGATGAATCACAGGGAAGTTAGTAAGTATTTCTTCAGTCACAGAGTTGTCAGAAAGTGGAACAGTTTGGAAACCACACCTGGTCAAGCACATCAAGAAATTAGAGAAAGTGCAAAGGTTTGCAACAAGGCTGGTTCCAGAGCTAAGGGTTATGTCTTTCGAAGAAAGGTTAAGGGAATTCGGTCTGGCGACACTGGAGGACAGTAGGGTCAGGGATGATATGATAACGACATAAAAAATACTGCGTGGAATAGATAAGGTGGACAGAGACAGGATGTTCCAGAGATGGGACACAGATACAAAGGGTCACAATTGGAAGCTCAAGACTCAGATGAGCCAAAAGGATGTTAGGAAGTATTTCTTCAGCCACAGAGTTGTTAGGAAGTGGAATAGTCTGGTAAGCGATGTAGTGGAGGCAGGAACCATACATAATTTTAAGACGAGGCATGATAAAGCTCATGGAGCAGGGAGAGAGAGGACCCAGTAGCGGTCAGTGAAGAGGCGGGGCCAGGAGCTGAGTCTCGACCCCTGCAATCACAATTAGATGAGTACACACACATACACACACACACACACACACACACACACACACACACACACACACACACACACACACACACACAGTGGTGGAACACCTAGAAAGGAATGATCTCATCAACAGCAGCCAGCATGGTTTCAGGGACGGGAAATCCTGTGTCACAAACCTACTGGAGTTCTATGACATGGTGACAGCAGTAAGACAAGAGAGAGAGGGGTGGGTGGATTGCATTTTCTTGGACTGCAAGAAGGCGTTTGACACAGTTCCACACAAGAGATTGGTGCAAAAACTGGAGGACCAAGCAGGGATAACAGGGAAGGCACTACAATGGATCAGGGAATACTTGTCAGGAAGACAGCAGCGAGTCATGGTACGTGGCGAGGTGTCAGAGTGGGCACCTGTGACCAGCGGGGTCCCGCAGGGGTCAGTCCTAGGACCAGTGCTGTTTCTGGTATTTGTGAACGACATGACGGAAGGAATAGACTCTGAGGTGTCCCTGTTTGCAGATGACGTGAAGTTGATGAGAAGAATACACTCGATCGAAGACCAGGCAGAACTACAAAGGGATCTGGACAGGCTGCAGAACTGGTCCAGCAATTGGCTCCTGGAGTTCAATCCCACCAAGTGCAAAGTCATGAAGATTGGGGAAGGGCAAAGAAGGCCGCAGACGGAGTACAGTCTAGGGGGTCAGAGACTACAAACCTCACTCAAGGAAAAAGATCTTGGGGTGAGTATAACACCAGGCACATCTCCTGAAGCGCACATCAACCAAATAACTGCTGCAGCATATGGGCGCCTAGCAAACCTCAGAACAGCATTCCGACATCTTAATAAGGAATCGTTCAGGACCCTGTACACCGTATACGTTAGGCCCATATTGGAGTATGCGGCACCAGTTTGGAACCCACACCTAGCCAAGCACGTAAAGAAACTAGAGAAAGTGCAAAGGTTTGCAACAAGACTAGTCCCAGAGCTAAGAGGTATGTCCTACGAGGAGAGGTTAAGGGAAATCAACCTGACGACACTGGAGGACAGGAGAGATAGGGGGGACATGATAACGACATACAAAATACTGAGAGGAATTGACAAGGTGGACAAAAACAGGATGTTCCAGAGATTGGACACAGTAACAAGGGGACACAGTTGGAAGCTAAAGACACAGATGAATCACAGGGATGTTAGGAAGTATTTCTTCAGCCACAGAGTAGTCAGTAAGTGGAATAGTTTGGGAAGCGATGTAGTGGAGGCAGGATCCATACATAGCTTTAAGCAGAGGTACGATAAAGCTCACGGCTCAGGGAGAGTGACCTAGTAGCGATCAGTGAAGAGGCGGGGCCAGGAGCTCGGACTCGACCCCCGCAACCTCAACTAGGTGAGTACAACTAGGTGAGTACACACTCATACACACACACACACACACGCACGCACACACACACACACATACACACACACACACACACACACACACACACACACACACATACACACATACACACACACACACACACACACACACACACACACACACACACACACACACACACACACACACACACACACACACATACCTACATACATACACACACACACACCACTCGCTAAATAATATTTTGGACTAAACTCTCCCTAGAACGACATATGGAATAGCTGTGGCCCACATTTTCCAGAGTTATTACCACATATACAACCGGTAACATTATTAAGTAGATTTTGTAAGAGAGGTATTGCTGTATCACTTGAGAGGTTTGCCTGCTATAACAGTAATAGGTGGTGATTGGAATTGTGTGATTAGGAGTGGTGATGTCGAACCGAGAGGGGCGGGTTGTGTGCTGAGTGTGCTGAGGGATGTATTGCGAGATATTGGGGTTGTTGATGTGGTGGGGAGGGGGGGATACCTAGTGGAGCACACGTTCGTCCGTAGGGGATATGAAGCGCGATTAGACAGAATTTATATTAAGCAGGGTATAGATGTTGTGAGGGTGCAAACCTTCGATGTGGGGTTTTCGGATCACAGGGCGGTAATAGCAGATTTGATGTGGGATGGAGTGGTGCGTATTTATTCTGGGTACTGGAAATTAAATGTAAGACTTCTTAAGGAGGAGGAGGAGGGGCCTTTTTTCAGTGATTGGTGGTTGCCTTTTTGGGAGGCTAGGGACAGGGAGATAGATCTGTTAGATTGGTGGGAAATGCAGGCAAAACCGGGAATAGCGAATTTTTTTAAGGTTAGGGGACGGGAAGAGGCGAGGTGGCGTTTTGGGTTGCAAAATTATCTGGAGGGACAGTTGCAAGATTGTTATGTTGGGGGAGGTGGTAGGAGGGATGACATGGACAGTCTGCGGAGCAGGATCGCTGAATTACACAATGATAGGTTTGATGCAATTAGGGTTAGGGCGGGGTTAGAGGATGTATTGTGGGGTGATAAGCCGTCTGGGTTTGTTTTACGTAAATTTAGGGACCGACAGAGTGTAACCACCATTCTACAATTGGAGACAAGCCCTGGGGTGGGAGGGTATCCAGTGGGTCGAGTCCTATCCAATACGGAAAGTATGAGTCTCTATGCTGATAGTTGGTTTAGGGAGAAATGGAGTTGGAGGGAGGGGGGTTCCTGGGAGGGTATTTTTGAAGGGGGGTTCCATAGCGTTTTAAGTGAGCAGGATAGAGTGGGGTTGGAGGTTGGTATAAGTGAGGTTGAGGTGGAAGAGGCAGTTTTCGGTATGAGTACCGGGAAAACACCAGGGATAGACGGTATACCAAATGATTTTTATAGAGCACATTGGGGGTGTATTAGGCAGTGCTTTGTTAGGCTATTGGATCATATGTTAACTAGTGGGAAGTTGGGCACATCGCAAAGTACGGGTGTCATAGTTTTGGTGCCAAAGAAGAGGGGAGGAAGAGAGTTGAGTGCTTACCGAGCAATATCTTTGATGTGTGCTGATTACAAGGTTTTTGCGAAAATTTTGGGTAATAGACTGAAGAAGGTCATGGGGTCGGTGATACATGGGGGACAATTTGGTATCCCGGGGAGGAGTATGCGGGTAGGTCATGGACGTATTCGGGATTTCCTTGAGGGTAGTAGTAAGGGAGGTATTCTAGGTCTGGATTGGGAGAAAGCTTATGATTATGTGGATAGGGAATTTTTGTTTGAGAGTATGGTGAGAATGGGTTTTGGAGGGAGGGTGGTTGGATGGGTGAGGACATTGTATGAGAATGCATCGATGAGAGTACAGGTAAATGGGAGGTTGGGTAGTTCAGTAAGCATGGGGAGGGGTTTAAGGCAGGGGTGTCCACTCTCCCAAATACTCTTTGCATGTATGCAGAATCCTTTCTATGTTCTGGTTGATGGTGGGATGGGAAGGATGGGGGAGAGAGGTGGATTTTGTGGGAATATTGTTGGTTATGTAGATGATACAACTGTTTTACTTAATGAGATAGAAGATTTAAGTAAAGTGGGAAGGGTAATTGAGATTTTTGGGAATGCTACTGGGATGAGAGTTAATAAGCAGAAATCACGGTTGCTGGAGGTAGGCAACTGGGTAGGAGGGACCTTGGGGGAGGAGTTTGGATGGATAACTGTAGATAGGCTAAAGATTTGTGGGATTTTGTATTTAGCAGATGTACAGGAGAGCAGGAGGGTTAATTCAGAAATGGTAATGGACAGTGCTTTGAGTAGGCTCAGGAGTTTAAGGGCCGGGGATGTAACCTTGCATCAAAGGGTTGTGGTGGTAAATACACTGATTTATAGTAAGGTGTAGGGAGTGGCGGAAATTTACCCCTTAAGAAGTCAGGATATTATGGAATTACAAAGAAGAGCCTTAAGGTATGTGTGAGGTTTAGGGAGGGCGTGGTTGGGTAAAGATGTGGTAATGACTGCGGTAAGACAGGGAGGATTGGGATTGATGGCATTAGGGTCTAGGGTGAAGGCGCTATATGTGAAGCAGAGGTATATTCGGGCAGCGGGGGAAAGGGGTCTTCGGGTGGGGGAGGTGATGGGGGATATCCGCAAATGGTGGGGTGGCAGGGACTTAGTGGAGTGTGAAGATATGTTGCGGTTTATGTTAAAGGTCCGCAATGTTAAAAAACTCAAGGTAAAACGGTTAGTGGGTGTGGGTCGTCGTCAGGAATCAATGCAAGGGATGGCAGTGTATCCCACATATGATTGGAGAGTGATATGGGTGGAATTTAGTAAATTAAGAATACCGGCAAGAGCGAGGGAATTAGTATATAGATTTCTTATGGGGACGTTAGCATCGAAAGAGGTGCTAAGACGAATGGGTTTTGTGAGAGAGGCATCATGTGGTTTTTGTGGGGAAGTTGAAACGGCTTTTCATGTAGTATATTTTTGTTCTGCTTTGGAGGTGGTAAGATTGTGGTTGAAGAGGGTTTTCTTTTTATTGGGGGGGGGGGACAGATATCAACCCTCAGGGCTTTAATGTTAGATATGGGAGGGGTACCCAAAGAGGTGGGGAGGGCTATCAGATACGTAATAGTTGATTACTTGTATGTTTCTTGGGGGATGAGGGAGGTGGAGGGAAACATTAGGATAAAAGCGTTGGCGGCGTGTTTTTATAGGACAGCATGTAGGAACAAACAATTATATGGGGGAAGGTGGGCAATTAGTTTTCCGGAGGGATATCGTGAACTTACTGTTGAACGTCTACTCCGTTTGATGACGGGGTGAGAGGCAAGGGGTTGGTCTCTTCAGTGGTGTGTCCTCTTGGAGTGATTGGAAGCCTGATGAGGAAGGTTGATTGCTTCGCAAGGTGGTAGATGTGGGTAACGTTTTTTTTTTTTTGCAGGGAGCCGTCGGGGGCTCCGGGGTATGTAGACCTTTATGAATTTGTAAAATCACAGAGTCAAAAGTAGTATGTGATTTTCTGTTTTTTCTCTTATTGTTATGAGAACCATTTTATATAGGGGGTTTATATTTATATGTATATTGTGAGGATATGTTTTATACATTCGAATCTGATGTTAGATTTATCCTTGTCATACGTCTCTCTTTTATCGTATTGAATGGGTACAAAATGACCTATGTACGAAAATATAAAAGTATTTGATGGGGTTTATATATACCCTTCATTTGACTGGAAGGTCATATTATATATTGAGTGTTAATAGGTAACATTAATTTTGTGTGTGTGTAGGTGTGTTTGTGGGAACCAATGTCTTAGGTATAGTTGGATGTAATATTTTTTAGTTTATTTGGTGAAAAGTCATTTAGAGCTTTATTTCTATGTATGATCCAGTTTGTTCTGTACGAACAAGTGCACATACACGTATGTGTGTATATGCATGCGTATATGTATGCGTGTATATATGTATATATGTATGTATGTATATATATATGTATATATATATATATATATGTATATATATATATATATATATATATATATATATATATATATATATGTATATATATGTATATATGTATATATATGTGTGTGTGTGTGCTTGTAGGACTCATTCCTACATGTTTTATAATGACTCCGACTGTTTGTTTGGAAGTCGGTTGGTTGGGTTATTTTAGTAGAATTTGTTATATCACTGTGTTACAATGTTTTTTGTGTGTACCTGACATTGTCTGACACTTCTGTTTTGGATGTTATGTATTTAGTTTGTCTAGTTTTTTTTAGTGATAAGTCCTTTTTTTTGTTTGTTCTAGTATAATCCAGTCTGTGCTGTAAGAACATATGTGCACATACATGTATGTGTATATGTGCATGTGTATGTATATACATATATACATGATTATAGGACTTATTCTTACATGTTTTATGACTCCGACGTTCTGTTTTGTAGTCGGTATGTCTTTTTTTTCCCGTAAACGGGTTGGGTTTCTTACGGTAGAATTTCGTTATATCAATATGTTAAAATGTTCTTTTTTTTTTTTTTTTTTTTTTTTTTTTTTTTTTTTTTTTTTTTTTTTTTTTTTTTTTTTTTTTTTTTTTTTTTGTTTATTGTGTGTGTACTGACATTGTCTGTCACGGTTTTGGATTTGCTAATTGTTGGCTTGTATCATGTGTATGTTGTTTTTAAATAAAATATAAAAAAAAAATTTCCAAACCAATACTTTCCTATATCCTTTCTAAATCTAAACATTTCTAATTTGAGCAACAGACAAAAACTTAATTACTGACAACGTTTCTCCATTGTGACAATCTTTTTCAGGTGTGAGAAACCAAGTAATAAGGATGAAGGAAATCTAAAAAAATAATTCTCCTATACTGCTCATTAAATTTCTTTTTATAAATAATATATTTTAAATCCCTACATTGGCGAAGTGGAGAAGAATCCTTCCCGTAACCCATGCGTGTAATATGAGGAGACTAAACTGTCGGGAGCAAGTGGCTAGTGGCACATTCTCCTGCATAAATTAAAAATTTTAATAAGAAAAGCCTTCATTTCTTCTTTATCGGGTTACCCTGCTTCGGTGGGAGACGGGAAGTGTGTTAAAAAATTATTTTAAATTCATATGCCGCTCCATTAAATGCCTTAAATGACTCGCACTGGGTTATCTTGCGGCTGCTTAATTTAGTCGCGAAGATTAAGGCATTTCCTCCTACTCCAGTGCCTCAGTAGGCACGTTTATATGATAAACAGTTAGCACAACTTGTTTCAGTCGGCACAGAGTCTATTTGCAGAGAACTATCGACTTCTGACTGCGGTATGGGTTGAGTTAGAACTCATGGCTTACGCACTGGCCAGGAGTTTTACGACTCTCTTTCCATGAGTTCCAACCCAACTTGCACAGTGTTATTATGATTTCGTGAGTCATGTCTACTACTGTCTTGATGGAGGACAATCTACGTTTATCAGATGGTTAAGGGTCGTGTCAGTTCCCCTGTTTTCTAACATTATGTTTATTTTTTCCCTATATTTTGCATTGTCCACAATTACTATTTGCTTTCTCTGCTTTCGTAAGGTGAAGTCCAGGATGCTTCCTTAATTCATGGTAAAACTTAACAGATCTTTGATGACAGTTGTGTTGCAGAGGTCTGAGCTCTGCTCCTTCGCCCCCTTCTCTCCTCTCTGTTAGTGTAACTTTGTAAATGGTCCAAGTCGGACAGAAAAGTCGTCGTAAGGGTTATTTGTGTAATAATAATAATAATAATAATAATAATAATAATAATAATAATAATAATAATAATAATAATAATAATAAAAACAATAATAATAATAATAATAATAATAATAATAATAATAATAATAATAATAATAATAACAATAACAATAATAATAATAATAATAATAATAATAATAATAATAATAATAATAATAGCAACAACAATATTAATAATAATATTATTATTAATAAAATCTGCTTCTCAAAATTCCCACTTGCACGCGAGAGAATTTTTCATCAAATTATGGCCACTTTGGGCCACACTTACCTAAAGGGCCACCGCCCCTTCACTAGTGTTATCTCCTCCCATAACGTCGCTTTCAATAAAATCTGAGTATATAAAAAATATCGGTAAATGGAACGCATCGCCCATTCCTTAAATAATTATTATAATTACGATGAGAAAACTGAAGAAAAAAGAAAAGTAACTTACATATTTAAGGAAATTATTATAAAGGGAATGATAATTATCCTCATTACAAATTAATAAGCAAGATTTACACTGTATTTCTAATAAACATCTTTATTTTAATCGAGGGAATTTTTTTTTTATTTTGACCTAAAAAAAGAGTTTTATATTACATGTGATGCGCTTTAGGGTTTTATTCCAAACACTCGGAACGTTTTATCAAAATTCTGCGTTGTTTTGCTCTCTGGATTGTCAGTCTGTTTTACTGCAGTAATATTGTCAGTGTTAGACTGTGCTAGGATCGTTTTCCTGCCCCATTCAGAAATGTTGATCTATAGCTCATGGGCCTTTATTAGTGTTTAGTTACAGCAGATATATTTCTTTAGAATAGGGAACTAAAGGTCCTGGGAGTTTGAAGATATCAATCTCCACCTCCTATACCTCTTAGGAAGTATAACTTTTGGGTCCCTTGAGGAAGTTGAGCTGCAGCTCCTCTGCCTTTCTTTGAGGGCTTTCAGGCACAACTAGTACGTCTTTTACGTTCAGTGTCGTACACTGGACTTTCGTTATGGGACACCATAATATTTTTCTCAGATTGTGTACCGACCGACACACATTTAGGAATTAGAAGTTAGTGTAAATATTTATTTTCTTTTGCGTTAGGAAATCTACTAAAATTTCTTTGCACTTCATACATCATAAAATGTAGATTTTCCCTATTTTTCAATTTTCTTATTATAGTTTTCTTTTCAAAATCATCCAAGAAGAGAAAGGTTTATCAGTTTTCTATTTTTTTTAAATGACTAGAAGCCTGCCTGTCAGTCTCCATATAGGAACACTTTCTTCAGTGATACAATAAAACTGGGCTGACTGAGAGCAGTGCAGTTTAAAATCAATCTGAATTTTCACCTAAGTAAGAAATATCAGCCATGATGGTTTGAAGTCTATCAGAAGAGGCATTCACAGGTTATCATAGGAAAACAAAAAAATCTCAATTTCTACAATGAAGTTGACACAGTGGATCACAAGTTATGAGCTACGTATCAATGTTAAAAAATATGAGGAATTTGTAAAAAGTCCAAAATAACAGCTCAGGAAGCCACCAATAACCCGTCACTTAGATGACTAAATGTGTTGAATATTTTGCTATTCTCATTTTCACATTATCTGCCAAACATCAGAAAGATTACCTTGTTTATTTCGTAATTATATTTGGATGAGTCTATACACAAGAATAAAATATAACTACCTTGTTAATTCCGCTTATTATCAATGAGGTACAACAATATATTTTACTTAAAATCCGATTTTTTCATAAAAACAAAATTCCAATGTATTTTTTTAGTGAACTAAAGCAGGAATTTAAAAACAAATCTTACAGAA
>NW_027200464.1:0-20426 GCF_038502225.1 Cherax quadricarinatus | reverse complement strand
TGATCTGATATATCTATAAACATGTACATCTAGAAGTCTACCCAACAGTCTTTTATCTACCAATACGTAGTCCGACAGACTACTGTCATTATGCCCTGCATCTTGTCTTGTATACTTATTTATCCTCTTTTTCTTAAAATATGTATTACCTATGACCAAACCCCTTTCTATACAAAGTTCAAAGGGCCCCATTATCATTTACACTTGGCACCCCAAAATTACCTACCACACCCTCTTTAAGTCTTTTTCCTACGTTAGCATTTAAGTCCCCTACGACAATTACTGTCTCACTTGGTTCAAAAGTTCCTTCACACTCGCTTAACATCTCCCAAAATTTCTCTCTCTCTCTCCTCTACACTCCTTTCTTCTCCAGGTGCATACACGCTTATTATGACCCAATTTTCGCAACCAACCCTGATTTTAATCTACATAATCCTTGAATTTATGCATTTATATTCCCTCTCCCATAACTGATCTTTCAACATTATTACTACCACTTCCTTAGTTCTAACTCTCTCAGATACTCCTGATTTAATCCCCTTTATTTCTCCCCACTGAAACTCACCTACCCCCTTCAGTTTTCTTAGAGCCAGGACATCAAACTTCTTTTCATTCATAACATTAGCAATCATGTCTTTCTTATCATCCACACAACATCCACGCACATTCAAGCATCCCAGTTTTATTGAGTTTTTCTTCTTCACTTTTTTAGAATTTTCTACAGGAGGTGTTACTAGCCCATTGCTGCCAGCATTTTAGTCGTCTCATGGCTTAAGGAGGAAAATTTTTTTTTCCACTTCCCCATGGAGATTAGAGAAAATAAAGAAGAACAAGAACTGTTAAGAAAAAAGAAAAACCAAAGTGTGTGTAGGTATATATATATATATATATATATATATATATATATATATATATATATATATATATATATATATATATATATATATATATTTATGCATGTGAATGCCTGTTTAGGGTGACCCATGTGTAAGTAGAAGTAGCAAGATATACCCGTTATCCAGCGTGTTTAAGAGACAGAAAAAAGGACACCAGCAAAACTACCATCATATATATATATATATATTATATATATATATATATATATATATATATATATATATATATATATATATATATATATATATATATATATATATATATATATATATATATATATATCGTGCCGAATAGGCAGAATTTGCGATCTTGGCTTAAATAGCAACGTTCATCTTGCCATATAGGACAAGTGAAAATTTGTGTATGCAATAATTTCGCCAAAATCATTCTGAACCTAACGAAAAAATATATTTCACTGTGTTTGTTTAGTATTAAATTATTGTAAACAAATCTAAAATATATTTAGTTGGGTTAGGCTAAAATAAATTGTTCTTGTTATAATAAGGTTAGGTAAGTTTTCTAAGATTCTTTTGGTGCAAAATTAAAAATTTTTACATTAACATTAATGAAAAAAATATATCTTTAAACGTATAAGAGAAAATTTTAGAAAGGACTTAATTTTAAATGAGTTCTTGCTAATTGACCAGTTTTACATATTCGGCACGACATATATATATATATATATATATATATATATATATATATATATATATATATATATATATATATATATATATATATATATATATATATATATATATATATATATATATATATATATATATATATATATATATATATATATATATATATATATATATATATATATATATATATATATATATATATATATATATATATATTATATATATATATATATATATATATATATATATATATATATTATATATATATATATATATATATATATATATATATATATATATATATATATATATATATATATATATATATATATATATATATATAAACCGACAGAACTTGATGTAAGTAGATAGTGTATTACAGTGTTGTATGATAGGCCAGTAAGAATGTTCCCCTAACGAAACAACAGACAACCAATAACAACAAGAATCTTTGCTTCCATGAAGCAACAACAAGCCAGGAACGCTGTGTAAGAAAAGAAAAAAAATAAAATTCTCCCCGGCAAGTTAAGGTCTCGAATGCTTCACTTGGTTGAAGATCAGCACTATCTGTTTTTTTTTTTTTGTGACATCTTGATCTGATGATGCTAAGGCCTGGTCTCGTAGTATCTAATTAACGTGAGGTTTCTTCCAATGTAGCCACTCATCAGTGAGTCTTGTTTCACTATGACCAGTCGTGAATCAGACTTGAAATTATTTGTCCCACAAGAGCCAGTTATTAAACTCAACCATAGATCACCTTTTTACGGCAAATTATTAGACTGATTTCCATACACATAGCCAATCTCTTATGAAGATTATTTCACCCTGACCAAATCACTGACTAGGATCACCTTACAGGCAGCAAAAAAACAAAGCATTCACACAGGAAAACATTTACCAAGTATTTCGTACAGTAACTAGTTAGCAATGTATTTAACAATAATTAATTACTGAAGCAAGTCACGGTACAAGCAGTCACTGATTCGTCTTGTCCCACGGCAGTCACCGGTAAGACTTACTTAGTCTCACCTTCAACAGTAAATGGTTATAACTATGGCCATAATTTTTAAAGGGGTGGACCGGTAAGCCAGCGGAAGGCCTCGATCAGATGACCAGAAGCTTCAGAGGCAGGTCATCATCTAATACCCGCGTCAGGAAACACTTGTTCTGTTTCCAAACAAACTTTACCTATCCTAACCTAGTCTCACCACAACCAGTCGCGAATCGCTTTCACTAACTAATCACAACTTAACCCCCAAATATAAGCTAAATATTCAAACAACATTTTAATCTCAAATTAATAACAATAGTCAAGAACAGATAGAAACAAAAGCTCTTCAAGTTGCCAGATATTTGCGAAGTGTTCTAGATAACAGTATTGAGTCCTTTATTCTGTACAAACTGGAACCAGGCTCTGACAGCGCGAAGTCAGTCGTTCTCTTATCAATTCACAGTCCATCAGGCAAACAAACTCGGAGGTTGTAGGAGGGTTTGAAAATTATTCTCACAGATAAAGAAGTGAATAACTTTTGAAATAATCAATATTATATACTTCCCTTGGTTTATTTTGTTGCCTCAGTCACGTTCCTTGTTATTGTGTTGCTACATTCACATCCCTTGTTATTGTGTTGCAACAGTCACTGTTCTTGATAAATTAGACACATGTGCAACTCTTGGGTATCTTTATTGAGGAAACGTTTCGCCACACAGTGGCTTCATCAGTCCATACAAGGGAGAATCGTGAAGAGAGCAGGAGGAGAACAAGGTAATCAGTCCCTCAACCTTGAGCCGATGTGGTCAGTCCATCAATCTTGAATAGAATACAGCATATGAGCTTATATACCGTAGGCAGGAGAGGTGCAGCAGTCGTAGGTGGTGTCACATTCGTCCATGTGGAAGTAGGTCGTGCCCAAGGGTTAGGCAAGCAAAGAATTCCCAAGTATTAAGATCCCAAGAAGTTGCAGTGTCTGACAGGATTGTAGATGAATGGTTCAGAGAACCTCTTCTGCCTACGGTATATAAGCCACTTCTCCGCCCATATGCTGTATTCTATTCAAGATTGATGGACTGACCACATCGACGCAAGGCTGAGAGACTGATTACCTCGTTCTCCTCCTGCTCTCTTCACGATTCTCCCTTGTCTGGACTGATGAAGCCACTGTGTGGCGAAACGTTTCCTCAATAAAGATACCCAAGAGTTGCACATGTGTCTAATTTATCAACATGTCGGTTCTCTGAACCATTCATCTACAGTCCCTGTTCTTGTCTTGTTGCCCCAGTCACTTCCCTTGTTACTTTGTTGCCCCATTCACTTCCCTTGTTATTTTGTTGTCTTGCTACCCCAGTCACTTCCTTTGTTGTCTTCTTACTCTAGTCGCTTCCCTTGTATTGTTGCCCCTGTCATTTCTCTTGTTAGCTTGCTGCCTCAGTCATTTCACTTTGTTGCTTCAGTCACTTTCCTAGTTGTCTTGTTGCCACAGTCACTTCCCCTGTTGTTTTGCTGCCTAACTCACTTCCCTTGATGTCTTGTTGCTCCG
Source organism: Cherax quadricarinatus (assembly GCF_038502225.1). Classification (NCBI taxonomy): domain Eukaryota; kingdom Metazoa; phylum Arthropoda; class Malacostraca; order Decapoda; family Parastacidae; genus Cherax; species Cherax quadricarinatus. The sequence goes on along the minus strand of NW_027200464.1, from coordinate 16,345 downwards.
GTCACTTCCCGTTTCTTGTTGCCCGGTCACTTTCCTTGTTTTATTGTCCTTGGTCATTTCCTTTGGTTGTTGCCACAGTCACTTCCCTTGTTTTACGGTCACAGTTACTTGTTGTCTTGTTGCCCCAGTCACTTACCTTGCTTGTTGTCCCAGTAGCTTTTGTTGGTTTGTTGTTTTAGTCTTTTGCCTCGTTGGTCCAGTCACTTCTCTTGCTTGTGCAAATTACTTCTCTTAATGTCTTGCTGTGCCAGTCACTTCCCTCGTCTTTTTTACATCAGTCACTTACTTTCCTTGCTGTCTTGCTGCCCAATCGCTTCATTTGTTGATTTGTTGACTCAGGCACTTCTCTTGATGGTTTGTTGCACCAGATATTTCCTGTGATGGCTGTGGCAACTTTAGCTTCGCATGTAGAGATTATTATTATTATTATTATTATTATTATTATTATTATTATCTCATGGAAGTGACATAAACAGGTTTGATTCGGTGAAAGGAGGGTAGTTTCAGTTTCTTGGATCAAAAGCACCTCACCAGCCTCGATGCACTCTAGAGGGGCTGAGATCCTCAGACAGACGATGGTTAAGGATCATCCATATTTCCTTCATCCTAAGGCGAAGGGCCTGTCAGAGCTGGTAACCCCGACAAGCCTTGGCAATCAATGGCCCACGCGGGTTTAGGACTTTTTAATAATAATAATCACAACTAGCACAACAGCAATCATCCCTATAACACTTATCCATAAATTCTCTCGACTGTATATCTCCCTCGAGACAGAACAGGTGGAGATTTGAGAAGCACGTGTCGTGTTCTGAGTCCCTGGTGTGTGCAGGGATTGTCTTGATTGATCATTGTTCTGCATGACATCTACTAATTGCTTCTTGCCTGCCATGACGTTGACTCACTGTTTCTTGTCTGTTGTGACGGCTGCTAAATGGTTATTTGTTTAGCATGTTCTCCATCTCGCACAAAGTTTGTTTAGCATTTTTCTTACCTTAAGTAACGTTTGTTTAACATTCTTCCTACCTTAAGTAATGTTTGTTTAGCATACGCCCTAAATTATGTAACATTTGTTTAGCATTCCTCCTACCTTGCGTAGCGTTTGTTTAGCATACTCCTTGCCTTGCATAGCGTTTGTTTAGTGTACTCCCTACTTTACATTTTCTCCCTGATTTCGAGTACTGTAGGAATGCCTGTTTGATCTATGATTATAACGTCCACTTGGCATCTCTTATGCACTGTCCCCTTTACTGGCATCTCTTTGACAAACATGGTAGTTTGCGATGGTTTGCTCTAACATTGTGATTAGACATGGATTTCCTTTAGCTTCCCTTTCTCATAAGCAGTCGTAGCTATTAAATTACAGTTTTTTCAACAGTTTTTTTATCGAAGCGCAAAATGAAAACAAGGTTCATATAAAAAAAATCTGGTAGCACATAAACATCTAACACAGCATGATTGTTTAGTTATGGGTGAGTGGATGTCATTCAGGACTGATTGGAGGAGAGGACGAGCACCTATACCAAGTGGCACATTCACCCTCAATGGTGAATTTTGTTGTGTGGTCGTTCCTCATGCTGTTGTTACTGCTCATCGATACGTTGGTCGTTTTGCATTTGTCTTGGAGCACGGCAAAAAATGTTAGTGATTTCCAGCTCTCCTTACTTCCTTTTGATCTTGGGCGTTGTTTCTTTTCCCCACTGTCCTGTTTCCTTCCTTATCCTCAGTATTGTTGACAGAAGGACTGCTACGGATTTTCTTGTTTTTCTTAGCCAGTCGTCGTATCTCTCTCCTAGCTTCTTCCAACCCCTGATTCGCCTACTTGTACAGCTGCTCCAGAGAAAACATCGTTGTTTTCATTCAGAGAGAGAGCTCACTAGGCACGTCCTCTCGCGTCGTCACAGGTCCTGTTCAAAGATAATATCAGTATTCAACTAGCGTCTTTAGTAGTTAGTGATGTCTATCAACTTTATACCTAAATGTGTATTAGTCGTTAATTAAGTTAGTAAACTCTGTACCTAAATCTGAAGGGATGTATTAGTCTTCTATGAAGTCAATAAACTATAGAAGTAAATCTATACCTTTATATTAATTGTTAAAGATGTCAAGGTTTGAGAGTATGAAAGGTATGAAAGTAATGACAAACACTTAGGAAAAATGAATACATATGTTACGTTTCGCTCACATTTCATGGCTGACAAAGGTCCTGGTGAGCAATACGTAGCCTTCGGTAAAATATCAAAAATATTGCATATATGTCCATTTACCTGATGCCAAGGTTTTTACTAAAACTTATGAGGAAATCCTTGCTGACCTCTGGTTACCTGGAGGTTATTCCGGGGATCAACGCCCCCGCGGCCCGGTCCATGACCAGGCCTCCCGATGGATCAGGGCCTGATCAACTAGGCTGTTACTGCTGGCCGCACGCAGTCCAACGTACGAGCCACAGCCCGGCTGATCCGGCACTGACTTTAGGTATCTGTCCAGCTCTCTCTTGAAGGCAGCCAGGGGTTTATTGGCAATTCCCCTAATGCTTGATGGGAGGCTGTTGAACAGTCTTGGGCCCCGGACACTTATGGTGTTTTCCCTTAGTGTACCAATGGCGCCCCTACTTTTTATTGGGGGCATTTTGCATCGCCTGCCCAGTCTTTTACTTTCGTAGGGAGTGATTTCTGTGTGCAGATTTGGGACCATTCCTTCCAGGATTTTCCAAGTGTAGATTATGATATATCTCTCCCTCCTGCGTTCCAACGAGTACAAGTCAAGTGCTTCCAAGCGTTCCCAGTAGTTAAGGTGCTTGACAGAACTTATACGTGCAGTAAAGGATCTCTGTACACTCTCTAGATCTGCGATTTCACCTGCTTTGAATGGAGATGTTAATGTACAGCAGTATTCCAGCCTAGAGAGAACAAGTGATTTGAAAAGGATCATCATTGGCTTGGCATCTCTCGTTTTGAACGTTCTCATTATCCATCCTATCATTTTCTTTGCACGTGCGATCGTGGCACTGTTGTGATCCTTGAAAGTGAGATCCTCAGACATTACTACTCCCAGGTCCCTTACATTATTTTTCCGCTCTATTGTATGGCCAGAGTCAGTAGTATACTCTGTTCTAGTTATTATCTCCTCCAGTTTTCCATAACGGAGTAGTTGGAATTTGTCCTCATTGAACATCATATTGTTTACCGTTGCCCACTGGAAAACTTTGTTTATATCTTCTTGGAGGTTAACCGCGTCCTCAGCAGATGACAGCCTCATGCAGATCCTAGTATCATCCGCAAAGGATGATACGGTGCTGTGATGTATATCTCTGTCTATGTCTGATATGAGGATGAGGAATAAGATGGGGGCGAGTACTGTGCCTTGTGGAACAGAGCTCTTCACTATGGCAGCCTCCGATTTAACTCTGTTGACCACTACTCTTTGTGTTCGATTTGTTAGGAAGTTGAAGATCCATCTCCCCACTTTCCCAGTTATTCCTTTAGCACGTATTTTATGGGCTATTACGCCATGATCGCATTTGTCAAATGCTTTTGCAAAGTCTGTGTATATTACATCTGCATTCTGATTTTCTTCCAGTGCATCCAAGGCCATATCATAGTGATCCAGTAGTTGTGAGAGGCAGGAGCGACCTGCCCTGAACCCATGTTGCCCTGGATTGTGCAGATTTTGGGAATCCAGGTGATTTGCAATCCTGCTTCTTAGCACTCTTTCAAAGATTTTTATGATGTGGGACGTCAGAGCTATTGGTCTATAGTTCTTAGCTAATGCTTTGCTGCCACCTTTATGGAGTGGGGCTATATCCGTTGTTTTAAGTGACTGTGGAATTTCACCCATGTCCAAGCTCCTCCTCCATAGTGTACTTAGGGCACGCGAGAGGGGTTTCTTGCAGTTCTTAATGAAAACAGAGTTCCACGAGTCTGGGCCCGGGGCTGAGTGCATGGGCATGTTGTCAATGGCTTTTTCGAAATCTATCGGAGTTAGGGTAATGTCGGAAATCTGGCATACATTTATGGAGTTTTGAGGCTCATTCATGAAGAAATCATTTGGGTCGTCGATCCTCAGACCGATTAGTGGTTCACTAAACACAGAGTCGTACTGGGATTTCAATATTTCACTCATTTCCTTGTTGTCATCTGTGTAAGTCCCATCCTGTCTGAGTAAGGGCCCGATACTAGATGTGGTATTTGCCTTGTTTTTGGCATATGAAAAGAAATATTTTGAATTTCTTTCAATTTCACTAATAGCTTTAAGCTCCTCCTGTCTCTCCTGGTTCCTGTAAGAGTCATTTAACTTAAGTTCGATAGTTTCCACTTCCCTGGTCAGCGCCTCCTTTCGTGTATCAGATATTCTAGCACTCCTGAGGAGCTCAGTGACTCTTCGTCGTCTTCTGTAGAGGGAGCGTCTTTCTCTCTCCAGTTTACTCCTGCTCTTCTTCTTTCTTAGGGGAATATGCCTAGAACATGCTTCAGCTGCCAGGAAGTTGATCCTTTCAAGGCACTGGTTTGGATCCATGTCATTTAAGATATCTTCCCAACATGTTTCGTTTAGGACATGGTTTACCTGGTCCCAGTTGATGTTCTTGTTGTTGAAGTTGTATTTTGTGAAGACACCTTCACAGGTACATGCATTCTGCTGATCAGGACCCCTATGCATGTACGTCTGGACTTCGATTAGGTTGTGATCGGAATTAGTTGTTTTTGATATTCTTATGTCTCTTATCAGGTCCTCATTATTTGTGAAGATAAGGTCAAGTGTGTTTTCTAGTCTTGTTGGCTCCACTATCTGCTGGCTTAAGGTGTGTTTTTCGCAGAGACTTAGTAGCTCATGTGTGTGTGACCTTTCATCTGCGCTACCTCCGGGGATTGTTTCAGCTATAACATTATTTGCTACATTCTTCCATTTTGTATGCCTTAGGTTGAAATCACCAAGCAGTAAGATGTTTGGGGATGGAGCTGGAAGGTTTTCCAGACAGTAATCAATTTTCAGTAGCTGTTCCTTGAACTGTTGTGAGGTTGCATCTGGTGGCTTATATACAACCACAATGACTAGGTTTTGGTTCTCGATCTTTATTGATAGAACTTCAACTACCTCATTTGTGGTGTTCAGCAACTCCGTGCAGATGAGGGACTCTTTGACATACAGGCCAACCCCCCCTTGTTGCCTGTTCATTCTGTCGCATCTAAAAAGGTTGTAACCACTTATCCATATTTCACTGTCAAAGTGATCTTTTGTGTGAGTCTCTGTGAAGGCTGCAAACATTGCATTAGACTCCTCTAGAAGTCCACTGATAAAAGGTATTTTGTTGTTGGTGGATGGCTTAAGGCCCTGTATATTAGCAAATATGAACGAGGTTGTATTCTGTGTTTGTTGGGGGGATTTTGTTATTGGCATCAGTAGTTGTAATTCTGGAGGGCCATGGGTGGCCACTGGCTGCGCCTCCAGTCCAACAAGGCTCCAAGGTGGTGGACTATTTTTATTTCCTTCCATTTTCTTTTTCCGTTTCCTGCCACTAAAAAATCACCTGGAGTTGGGTTGTCGTAGCTACTATTGTTTGTCTTGTGGGGTCTGTGCCTCCTGGTCCCTTTTAGATGGTATGCAGGGCAGTCGATGTTGTAACACTGCTTCTGGAGGACCGAGGAGTGACACATTTTTGGGTGAAAGAAAGTACAGGAAGAAGAACGACACACTCCTTTAGACAGGAGGTCGCTACATTTTTTGGGATGCTCAAAGTTGCATGTCCCATTTTTTTTCCTGATATTCCATGCTTACAGATGCCCCAAGCATAATATTTGCACAAATTCACCTTTGGTTGAGAATTGTTGAGAGGTGTGTTGTCAATTTCTGCAGGTTCTGGGACTGCACTATAATCCTCAGTATCCAAGCCAGGGCCACCCCGTCCTGGATTCCATCTACTTTCCCCAGTAGAGGAAGAAGGAGGAGACTCCTCTCCATCATCTGTACTGTGGGCCTCGGTCTTGTGCAATGATGGTTGTATATTTATGGTTTTAGTGGTGGTTGTGGTAGGGTCCCTAGTAGAGTCTGGGCTGGCAGTTAGGCTGGGGGCTGGGTCTGAGTCAGCACTGGGGCTGGGGGCTGAGCCTGGGGCAACACCAGCACTGTGGGTATTAGTGCTATGACTGGGGGATGGGTCTGGTTTAGCACTATGTGGGTGACTAGATAGTTTCGAGTCATCTGTTGTGGTATGGGCATTCTGCATTTTTTAATACACTATCTCTTGCTCCCATGTTTTATATATTTTTGGTAGACTATCCAAGAGGTCATCCTTGTTTTCTTGATTATTTTTATCATTTATTACTCTCCTTAGTACCTTTCTGATACCTACCCAATGTTCTACATCTTTATTGCACAACCAGAAGTACCTTGCTAGTTCGAGGTCATTTTTTGAGGCTATATTTAGTCTAGTACAAGAGATATGGTGTTTGGAAAAGCATAGGTTACATGTGATTCTGGATTTCCTTCCAAGGATTTTTTTTTACATGTCCCACAGATATACTGTGCTGACATCCTGTCTGTATCCTACTACACTCTGTATGCCATGGAAGAAAACTGATTTCCACTTTACCTTTCTCTTGCTGGTGCCATTAATATGCAAGATGTATTTATACGAACCAAGTTTGCAGTATGTGGGTGGTGGGTGTAGGGTGGGCGTGAGGGCAAGACTTACCCACACTGCTACACCTCACTATTTTTATTATTATTATTTAATTTCCTTTTATGTAGTGCTGTACACTGTTTATCTCAAGGATAAACACTATATTCTTTCAAAATACACTTTTCACTGCACTATACTGGGATCATTGTTTTATTATTTATACAGCAGCTAGGCCTATGCTAACTTTCCCCTACACTTCTATGGAAAAGTTTATTTCCTGTTTAGTAGAGGTAACGGTTGTATGCTCAATTTATGTATGCTGTGATTCCCTGCACCTCAATGCTACCACCACTCGTTGTATCTCTAGCGACTATAGTAATTACTCATCCGTTATTCACACTTCACTGGACCTCTGGCAATAGTTCGCTAGTGCCAGTCGCTTGTAAGATATTCCCATATCTACACTATATATTGTACGCTATACTGGGGGATAATTAAGATACTCTTATCTACAATTTAGTTCACTATGTCACCGGCACTCTCCATGTGACACTATAATCCATATTTTCCTATTTAGTATTCAATGATATTCCTTTTTTGTTTGTTCAGAGGAGTATATGCACTTTATGGTTGCACACGCTTATTTTCCGCATTCTGTTCCCTCGGCTACTATCAAGACAAGCAGTTTTTGACAGAGCACAACCACGCACAACTGTCCCTAAGCCGTGGGTGAAACATACGTGATACAGAATTTGAACTGCTTGGAAAGAGTAAATTTGATTATTCTTAATTCTAAATGTATTGTGTTCTAAAATTTTGCAGGTACACACATTCTGTATGTCAGCTACCAGCGTCAGTGTCTTATCTTCCTTGCATAAATGTAAGGTTAAACTTAAGAGATCCAACGGAACTTTATATAGTCTTGAACAATGGTATAAAAGGTGTATACACGAGGAATTCATTGTCTTTCATTCAATGCAAAACACTTGCACCAGTATATTACTATATACAAAAGATACATTGGAATAACGGATGAGCTTTTTCAACATTTCAGCTGTTTCCCACGAAAGGATAATAACCCATAGAAGGAAAACCCATTCACCAACACTCCTTACCTAGCTGTTATTACGCAGTGTATTGTAGAAAATCTCGAGTATAATAAACGCTTTATATATAATGTCAGTTACCGGGATTTGTTCTGAAACCAGACGCATATTAGTCCTGGAGAGTAGCCAGGACAGGATAGGAGCAGGAGAGGTGTGTTTATTAGTACGAGAACAGCGAACAGCGGCGGCTGGAACAAGTCGTCATGGTTTGTTGTAGGCATGTGGATGGTATTTTTGGCCAGGTCTAGGTCATTAGTTATTTAAACCATACCACGGGCGGGGATAGAACCCGCCCGTTGTTGTTATTGTTGTTATGCTTTCACTAGTTATGCACCCAGCTAAACTAGGCGTGTTACCCTTGGTCCGAGGACATACGGTGGTGTGGGTGCCTCTGAGCTAATTTCATTCTTATCCTGATTTTAGTTCACCTTGACGCGGGCCAAAACATCATGGGTTCGAGTCCTTGGCTAGTCGCAGTGTTGTTATTGATCAATACCACTCGTTCGTGGTTACAATAATATATATATATAATATATATATATATATATATATATATATATATATATATATATATATATATATATATATATATATATATATATATATATATATATAATCTTTGTATATGTGAGTTTTTGTGTCCTTCCCCATAATACATTGACCATTTAAATTTATGCTTCATAATTTGTGTGAAGGTACAAACTGGCCCTAGGTTGGATGGCCCTTGGTTTGGTTTCTTTCCTCACACCCTGAAATGCCCTTAGACTAGGCAGGTTGTTAAACCCCTAGGAGCCAGAACTTTTATTTACGTTAAGCAGTAAAAAGCGTAACAGCTGTCTTTTTAGAAGTACCAGACATTACAATTCAATTGATCTACCAAGCAGAAACATCCCCACCAAAGTATAAATCACAGCCGCAATAGTAAAACACCAGTAAGGTATTTTTTTTGTGCTGCTTGACATGGTGCGAACGATATATTTCTGTTGAGGGGGAGGGAAAATGTGCGTGTTAGGTGTAGTAGGTCTTCGACACAGGCGAGGAGGTGTAATACAGCGGTGGGTACCAGGGAGTAAACTTTATGATGCTGTGCTTCTCAAGGAAATGGTCAGGTTAGACTTTTATGAGGGGGCAGAGTGAGAGAGAGCAGGCGTACTACCCTATTTGTTACTGATCCATCGAGCCTCAGTTCCAGACCCCTGCCTTTTTACTCGCCATTTGCCAGATGGACTCCCTCCTAGCTTCGTATGCCCTGTCATACCTAATCTTAAAATTATGTATGGCGCCTGCTTCCAGTACTACAACGTCCAGGTCATTACATTTCCTACCACGATGAAGCTGAAACAAAAAACCATGTCATGCCTGTGACTCATCTTTGTCTTTAACTTGCAACTGTGCCCCATTCTACCTACTCCCGTCTCTCCAACAGTTTATCACTTTTCACTTTATCATTCCCCATAGCATTTTCACTGTCGTTATCATGTATTAATTGGTTCTCCTAAACTATGATGTTGTTAAGGTTCAGTTTCTAGGCTCGTAATGCATATATGTACGTGCATGTATGTATATATGTCGTGCCGAATAGGTAAAACATGCTTAAATAGCAGCGCTCTTCTTGCCGAATAAGGCAAACGAAAATTTGTGTATCCAGTAATTTTCCAAAAATCATTCTGAACCTAACGAAAAAAAATATATTTCATTGTGTTTGTTTATTATTAAATTTTTGTAAACTTATCAAAAATATATTAAGCTGGATTACGCTAAATTAAATTACGCTTTGTTATAATAAGGTTAGGTAAGTTTTCCAAGGTTCTGTTTGGTACAAAATTATTAATTTTTACATTAATATAAATGAAAAAAACGTGTCTTTAAACGTATAAGAGAAAATTTTAGAACATAAGAAAGAAGGAACACTGCAACAGGCCTACTGACCCATGCGGAGCAGGTCCATGTCCCCTTCCCCCCGGATAAGACCAATGACCCCCCACCCGGATTAGCCCAATGACCCACCCAGTCTGGTCACCTCCACTCAAGGATGGAGCACGGCACCAGACCCAGTAGCACAAGCTAGTCAGGTCCAACTCACACCCACCCACACCCACTCATGTATTTATCTAACCTATTTTTAAAACTACACAACGTTTTAGCCTGAATAACTGTACTCGGGAGTTTGTTCCACTCATCCACAACTCTATTACCAAACCAGTGCTTTCCTATATCCTTCCTGAATCTGAATTTTTCCAACTTGAAACCATTGCTGCGAGTCCTGTCTTGGCTGGAAATTTTCAGCACACTATTTTGTCATGTAGGGGGGCACTGGAACGTAACATAATCGGGGAATATGGGAGTAACAGGGAGTAATTGGGAGGGACAGAAGTGAGCAGGAAGGAGGCAGGTAGGTAGGTATGACTAGGAGAGATGAGTGCAGAGGTAGGTAATGTGAGGTCACTGGTGACTACAACTTCACCTCTCATTACTCTACCCACCACTCCACACTACTCACCCTCTCACTACTTGAAATAAAATAATGAATGAGTAAATAACGGGGACAGTGAATATTACTATTCTACTCAAACACAGTTTATTATTAAGTCTTTGTACAATAATATATTTGGGAACAGGAGAACATTATTGTGGTTTAGATAAATGGGATGGTACACATAAGCAGTGAGACAGGGAATACAATCAACTTGACCAAAATGAATATTACTTACAATATAGTTCAGAGGACAGTTCACCACAGGTCCCAAGACCTATACAGCACGAGTACTGCTCCAAACCAGTACTCTGCCCAGTTTTTTCAACAGTCTCCTCCAGAGACTACAGCAGCCTTCTCCCGAGCCCTGCACACCGGCCAGAGCTCCTCTCGAAGTCTCTGTGCTCAGAGCTCTGCACCCAGGCCAGAGCTCTGCACGAATCTCCTCTGCTCAGCTGTTCCTTGGGCTTATATGGTGGTCCAAGCACACCCCACAACCACGTGTACGACCTGACGCTGAGATCTGACGCCAGTGACGAACAAAGGTGCTGAGACTTAAGCCGGAAAGGCGTGTCTCTGACAGACATTTGCCAAGGCAAGGTGACCATATAATTGGTTAAATTAGGTCTCCCCAGACCTCACAAGCCCAGCTGAATTACATCACAATTTACATCCCCTTTATTTATTCATGTTTTCCATTTATACACCTCGATCATATCCTCCCTAATTCTACGCCTTTCGAGAGAGTGCAGATTCAGGGCCCTCAGTCTATCCTCATCCTCTGTACGTTTTCCAGAGCATTTATATCCATTCTGTAATACGGTGACCAGAATTCAGCAGCATAGTCTAAATGAGGCTTAACCAAGGATATATAGAGTTGAAGAACAACCTGAGGACTTCTATTATTTATACTTCTAGATATGAAGCCAAGAATTCTGTTAGCTTTATTGCGAACACTAATGCACTGTTGTCTTGGTTTTAGATTACTGCTAACCAGAATTCTTAAATCCTTTTCGCAATCAGTAGTATTAAAATCTACATTATTTAGTTTATATGTGGCATGGTTATTTAACTGTCCAACATTTAGAACTTTGCATTTGTCAATATTAAACTGCATCTGCCACTTCTCCGACCATTGCATCAGTCTATTCAAATCATCCTGGAGTGCTCTAGTGTCCGTTAGAATGAATTGGATTTAATTTAAATAAGTTCTTACTAATTGACCAACTTTACCTATTCGGCACGACACACACACACACACACACACACACACACACACACACACACACACACACATATATATATATATATATATATATATATATATATATATATATATATATATATATATATATATATATATATATATATATATATATATCCATATCCATATCCATATACAATAAGATCAAAGTAAACAGGTGATATCAGAATATGCAAAACAACCACTGTGAAAGAATAATGAAATTCCAAGCGCTTTCGTGACTTCTCACATTATGAAGGAACTATAAAAACAATACATCAAAGGAAGGCACATAAAGGGTCAAGACTACACATCACCTTCACATCCCACAACAAAGCAACACCTCACACACGACGACACCCGACTCTGTGAAACACACCTAATACTCTACCCAAGAATTAAAATTTATTACTTGTTTTATATACCATTAAATTCTTCCCAGATTTTATTAATTATAAATGAATCAAATTATATAAACCAAAGGAAATATTCATATTAATTTCAGAACTGCTTTTTATAAGAGGCGATTCAGTTATATTCCTGTCGACCATGGACTTGCTTGATACAACTTTCTCAGCCTTTTGAAAATCAACTTGATGGTTAAAATCTTTCACATGAATAAATAGAGCATTAGAATCTTGTCCAGTTCTAATGTTATATTTATGTTGTTTTAATCTTAGTTCGAGACTTTTACCAGTTTGACCGTAATAAACTTCATCACAAATTTTACAAGGAATCTTATAGACACATCTGTCAGCATTTTGGGGGGGAATTTTTTATCAAAAGTTTTTTTTACTGTATCAAGAATTTTAAGTACAACTTTGATATTAAAAGTCTTAAGAAGAGAGGGCATATCAACCAAGTTTTTATGGTAAGGGAGAACCACCATATTTTTAGGTGAATAAGGTTGGTTGTCCCTTTTTGGATTGTAAAATGTATTTCTAGCAATTTTAAAAGATTTACCAATTACGTTTCTTGGGTATTTCGGATCATTAGCTATTTTATAAATTTTGGATATTTCTTCATGTATGAGCTCTGGTCTACAAATGCTCAAAGCTCTCAAAAACATTGGTGAGAAAACCGACAGTTTAACTCTATCTTGATGTGAAGAATAATACCTGGTTACCTGGAGGTTATTCTGGGGATCAACGCCCCTGCGGCCCGGTCCATGACCAGGCCTCCCGATGGATCAGGGTCTGATCAACTAGGCTGTTACTGCTGCCCGCACGCAGTCCAACTTACGAGCCACAGCCCGGCTGATCCGGCACTGACTTTAGGTATCTGTCCAGCTGTCTCTTGAAGGCAACCAGGGGTTTATTGGTAATTCCCCTAATGCTTGATGGGAGGCTGTTGAACAGTCTTGGGCCCTGACACTTATGGTATTTTCCCTTAATGTACCAGTGGCCCCCCTACTTTTTATTGGGGGCATTTTGCATCGCCTGCCCAGTCTTTTACTTTCGTAGGGAGTGATTTCTCTTTGCAGATTTGGGACCATTCCTTCCAGGATTTTCCAAGTGAAGATTATGATATATCTCTCCCTCCTGCATTCCAAAGAGTACAAGTCAAGTGCTTCCAAGCGTTCCTAGTAGTTAAGGTGCTTGACAGAACTGATACGTGTAGTAAAGGATCTTTGTACACTCTCTAGATCTGCGATTTCACCTGCTTTGAATGGAGATGTTAATGTACAGCAGTATTCCAGCCTAGAGAGAACAAGTGATTTGAAAAGGATCATCATTGGCTTGGCATCTCTCGTTCTGAACGTTCTCATTGTCCATCCTATCATTTTCTTTGCACGTGTGATCGTGGCACTGTTGTGATCCTTGAAAGTGAGATCCTCAGACATTACTACTCCCAGGTCCCTTACATTATTTTTCCGCTCTATTGTATGGCCAGAGTCTGTAGTATACTCTGTTCTAGTTATTATCTCCTCCAGTTTTCCATAACGGAGTAGTTGGAATTTGTCCTCATTGAACATCATATTGTTTACCGTTGCCTACTGGAAAACTTTGTTTTTTACTTCTTGGAGGTTAACCGCGTCCTCAGCAGATGACAGCCTCATGCAGATCCTAGTATCATCCGCAAAGCATGATACGGTGCTGTGATGAATATCTCTGTCTATGTCTGATATGAGGATGAGGAATAAGATGGGGACGAGTACTGTGCCTTGTGGAACAAAGCTCTTCACTATGGCAGCCTCCGATTTAACTCTGTTGACCACTACTCTTTGTGTTCGATTTGTTAGGAAGTTGAAGATCCATCTCCCCACTTTCCCAGTTATTCCTTTAGCACGTATTTTATGGGCTATTACGCCATGATCGCATTTGTCAAATGCTTTTGCAAAGTATGTGTATATTACATCTGCATTCTCATTTTCTTCCAGTGCATCCAAGGCCATATCATAGTGATCCAGTAGTTGTGAGAGGCAGGAGCGACCTGCCCTGAACCCATGTTGCCCTAGTTTGTGCAGATTTTGGGAATCTAGGTGATTTGCAATCCTGCTTCTTAGCACTCTTTCAAAGATTTTTATGATGTGGGACATCAGAGTTATTGGTCTATAGTTCTTAGCCAATGTTTTGCTGCTACCTTTATGGAGTTGGGCTATATCCGTCATTTTAAGTGACTGGAATTTCACCCATGTCCAAGCTCCTCCTCCATAGTGTACTTAGGGCACGCGAGAGGGGTTTCTTGCAGTTCTTATTGAAAACAGAGTTCCACGAGTCTGGGCCCGGGGCTGAGTGCATGGGCATGTTGTCAATGGATTTTTCGAAATCTATCGGAGTTAGGGTAATGTCGAAAATCTGACATACATTTATGGAGTTTTGAGGCTCATTCATGAAGAAATCATTTGAGTCGTCGATCCTCAGACCGATTAGTGGTTCACTAAACACGGAGTCGTACTGGGATTTCAATATTTAACTCATTTCCTTGTCATCCGTGTAAGTCCCATCCTGTCTGGGTAAGGGCCCGATGCTAGATGTGGTATTTGCCTTATTTTTGTCATATGAAAAGAAATATTTTGGATTTCTTTCAATTTCACTAATTGCTTTAAGCTCCTCCTGTCTCTCCTGATTCCTGTAAGAGTCATTTAACTTAAGTTCGATAATTTCCACTTCCCTGGTCAGCGCCTCCTTTCGTGTATCAGATATTCTAGCACTCCTGAGGAGCTCAGTGACTCTTCGTCGTCTTCTGTAGAGGGAGCGTCTTTTTCTCTCAAGTTTACTCCTGCTCTTCTTCTTTCTTAGGGGAATATGCCTAGAACATGCTTCAGCTGCCAGGAAGTTGATCCTTTCAAGGCACTGGTTTGGATCCATGTCATTTAAGATATCTTCCCAACATGTTTCGTTTAGGACATGGTTTACCTGGTCCCAGTTGATGTTTTTGTTGTTGAAATTGTACATGCATTCTTTTGATCAGGACCCCTATGCATATACGTCTGGACTTCGATTAGGTTGTGATCGGAATTAGTTGTTTTTGATATTCTTATGTCTCTTATCAGGTCCTCATTATTTGTGAAGATAAGGTCAAGTATGTTTTCTAGTCTTGTTGGCTCCACTGTCTGCTGGCTTAAGGTGTGTTTTTTGCAGATACTTAGTAGGTCATGTGTGTGTGACCTTTCATCTGCGCTGCCTCCGGGGTTTGTTTCAGCTGTAACATTATTTGCCACATTCTTCCATTTTGTATGCCTTAGGTTGAAATCACCAAGCAGTAAGATGTTTGGGGATGGAACTGGAAGGTTTTCCAGACAGTAATCATTTTTCAGTAGCTGTTCCTTGAACTGTTGTGAGGTTGCATCTGGTGGCTTATATACAACCACAGTGACTAGGTTTTGGTTCTCGAACTTTATTGATAGAACTTCAACTACCTCATTTGTGGTGTTCAGCAACTCTGTGCAGATGAGGGACTCTTTGACACACAGGCCAACCCCCCCTTGTTGCCTGTTCATTTTGTCGCATCTAAAAAGGTTGTAACCACTTATCCATATTTCACTGTCAAAGTGATCTTTTGTGTGTCTCTCTGTGAAGGCTGCAAACATTGCATTAGACTCCTCTAGAAGTCCACTGATAAAAGGTATTTTGTTGTTGGTGGATGGCTTAAGGCATTGTATATTAGCTAATATGAACGAGGTTGTATTCTGTGTTTGTTGGGGGGATTTTGTTATTGGCATCAGTAGTTGTAATTCTGGAGGGCCATGGGTGGTCACTGGCTGCGCCTCCAGTCCAACAAGGCTCCAAGGTGGTGGACTATTTTTGTTATTTCCTTCCATTTTCTTTTTCTGTTTCCTGCCACTAAAAAATCACCTGGAGTTGGGTTGTCGTAGCTACTATTGTTTGTCTTGTGGGGTCTGGGCCTCCTGGTCCTTTTTAGATGGTATGCAGGGCAGTCAGTGTTATAACACTGCTTCTGGAGGACCGAGAAGTGACACATTTTTGGGTGAAAGAAAGTACAGGAAGAACGAAACACTCCTTTAGACAAGAGGTCGCTACATTTTTTGGGATGCTCAAAGTTGCATGTCCCATTTTTTTCCTGATACTCCATGCTTACAGATGCCCCAAGCATAATATTTGCACAAATTCACCTTTGGTTGAGAATTATTGAGAGGTGTGTTGTCAATTTCTGCAGGTTCTGGGACTGCACAATAATAATCAGTGTCCAAGCCAGGGCCACCCTGTCCTGGATTTCATCTACTTTCCTCAGTAGAGGAAGAAGGAGGAGACTCCTCTCCAACATCTGTACTGTGGGCCTCGGTCTTGTGCAATGATGGTTGTATATTTACGGTTTTAGTGGTGGTTGTGGTAGGGTCCCTAGTAGAGGTTGGGCTGTCAGTAAGGCTGGGGGCTGGGTCTGAGTCAGCACTGGAGCTGGGGGCTGAGCCTGGGGCAACACCAGCACTGTGGGTATTAGTGCTATGA
>NW_027200463.1:0-20429 GCF_038502225.1 Cherax quadricarinatus | reverse complement strand
TTCAATTCAATTCAATTCAATTCAAAGTTTATTCTCTATAAGGATTACAATGCTGAGTTTACAGAAATTTGGTTATTGTTTGGTTTACATGTAGTAAAATTGTGATTACAGAGTGTACCACTAGAACGCTTAGCATGGCTAGGCATTTCGGGCATACTTAGTTTTATTCTTAATTGTAAAATATTACAAATTATGAGGTAAGTTGGTATTATGGCTAAGTGACTAAATACTAGTTTATGAGTTTAGCAATGTGAATGCTTTTGTTTTGGCACAGTATATAGTTTCAGTATTGGAGTATCACAGGATTCATTATTTTAAGACTGAGATTAATATTTCTGTTTATGGTCAAATGAGTGAGCGAGTGTAAGTGTGAACCACCAGGTGGTATTCGTGTAGTTAGTTGACGGGGTGTATCAGGGAGATAAGATGTTTTCTAATGGTAGTTTTGAAGGTGATGAATGTGTCTGCAGTTCTAGAGTTCTCAGGTAGGGTATTCCAGATTTTAGGGCCTTTGACATACATTGAATTTTTGTAAAGGTTTAGTCGGACACGGGGAATGTCGTAGAGATGTTTGTGTCTGGTGTTATGCCTGTGGGTTCTGTCACAACTATCAAGAAAGCGTTTTAGGTCAAGGTTGATATTAGAGTTTAAGGCCCTGTAGATATAGATTGCACAGTAGTAAGTGTGGATGTACTGAACTGGGAGTAAGTTTAGATCTTTGAAGAGTGGGGGGGTGTGCTGCCAGGGATGGGATTTAGTGATTATTCTTACTGCAGCTTTTTGTTGGGTTATTATTGGCTTTAGGTGTGTTGCTGCAGTTGATCCCCAAGCACAAATAGCATAGGTGAGGTATGGATAAATAAGTGAGTGGTATAGTGTGAGAAGGGCATTTTGCGGCACGTAGTATCGTATCTTGGAGAGGATCCCAACCGTTTTGGATACTTTTTTGGCTATATGCTGGATATGGGTGCTGAAATTCAGGTTGTTGTCAAGGTATAAGCCTAGGAATTTTCCCCCATTATTTCTGGTAATTAGAGTGTTGTCAATCTTAATGTTAATTTGTGCATCTCCTGCTCTGCTACCAAACATAATATAGTAAGTTTTGTCAGTGTTAAGCGTAAGTTTATTGGCTGTCATCCAAGTCGATATTTTAATCAGCTCCTCATTCACAATGGTGTTGAGGGTGGCAAGATTAGGGTGAGAGATGACATAAGTCGTGTCATCAGCAAAGAGAATGGGTTTCAGGTGTTGGGATACGTTTGGAAGGTCATTGATGTATATGAGGAAGAGCAGGGGACCAAGGACACTTCCCTGCGGAACTCCAGTATCAAGTGGCCGTGTTGCTGATGCTGTGTCTTTAATGGTGACGTACTGATACCTATTAGTAATGTAAGATTTGAAATAAGCAAGCGCATGGCCTCTTATACCGTAGTGGTCAAGTTTGTGGAGTAGGATTTGGTGGTTTACTGTGTCAAAAGCTTTTCTTAGGTCAATAAAAATTCCTAGTGGATATTCCTTATTTTCCAATGCTGTGTAAAGCAGATCTAGCATTTTTATGATTGCATCATTAGTGCTTTTATTTTTCCTGAATCCAAACTGGCAGGGGTTGAGTATGTTTTGAGCCGTTATAAATGAATACAGTCTCTTGTACACGAGTTTCTCAAAGATTTTGGATAGCAATGGTAAGTTAGATATTGGCCTATAGTTGTTTAAGTCTGTAGGGTCACCACCTTTATGTATTGGTGTAACCCTTGCCATCTTGAGTAGTTTCGGGAAGGTGCTAGTCTCTATTGACTTGTTAAAAAGTAATGAAATAGCATGCGAAAGGACATGGGCCGCTCGCTTGTACAGTAATGGTGGGACATGAGACAGATTCCCCGAGTTATTTTTAAGTGACTTTATGATCCCAATGACTTCCGTGGGCTCAGTTGGTGCAAGATAGAAGGAATTAGGGAAATTACCATCTAGGTAGTCCCCGGCATGGGCATTGGTATGTGGGATTTTACTGGCGAGATTAGATCCTATGTTTGAGAAGAAGTCGTTTATCTTGTTAGCTGTGTCAGTGGGATGTAGTGGTGTTTCATTAGGTTTAGTTAGGACAATATTCTTGGTTTTTCTCAGTTTGTGGGTCCCTAGAATCTGAGAGAGTGTTTTCCAGGTCTTTTTTATATCTCCTCTAGTGTCTGTGAATCTACTGGAGTAGTATAGTTGTTTGGCTTTTTTTATTACTTTGGTGAGAGCTGATGAATAGTGTTTAAGAGTATCTTTGTGTATTAAGCCCTGTCTATATTGCTTTTCATATTGGTGTTTCTTGTCTATGGATTTCAGAATGGTGCTGGTTAGCCATGGGCAACCAAGCCGTTTGTTTGTGATCTGTTTTGTTTTTATAGGACAATGTTTGTTGTATAGTCTAAGTAATTTGTTAAGAAAGATGTCTGTCCAGTCATCAATACCATTGGCCTTGGAGAATTCTGTAGGCCAATCAACAGTCTCTAGGTCAGCTGTGAACTTCCTTACTGAGGCCTCGTCATGGAGTCTAAATGAGACTTTGTTGTATTCAAGTGGTGGTTTACTAATGTTTGTCAGGAGGAAGGTAGGGTAGTGGTCTGTAGTGCTATCTGTGATTATCCCTGATTTAAGGGGGGCTAGTATATTGGTCCATATGTGGTCTATTATGGTTGCACTTGTCTCAGTGAGCCTGGTTGGTTTAGTTATTGTTGGTATGAGAAGTGTGTTGTTCATATTGTTGATGAAATCAGTTACAGGCTGATCATCTAGTAAGCCAAGGTTGATGTTGAAGTCTCCAGCTAAGAGAAGGTGGTGCTTATTCATTTGTCTGTTTGTTATTAGTGACTTTAATTTCTCACTGAAATTTGGGATGTTTGTGTGAGGTATCCGGTAAATGGCACCGATTGTTATAGGCGTCTTAAGGTTTTTTACAGTAAAATTAGCAAAAATGTATTCCCCATATTCATCACTAAAGCAAGTGGTGCTAAGACAAGATAATTGGTTAGAGTAATAGATTGCAATACCACCCCCAACTTGGTTTGTTCTGCAGTTGTGAATTGCTGTGTATCCTGGTAGAGGGTAGATATCTATTGTGTCCTGCTTAAGCCAGGTCTCAGTAAGAATAATGCAGGAGAAGGGTGTCTTTAGTGATTCAAGGAGTGCTAGGAGGTCATCATAGTGTTTGCTTAAGGACCTGATGTTGTAGTTAAGTACTGATAGACTTTTAGCATTGTTTAGGATAGTGGTGGCTTGTGATGCTGTGTAATAAAGGCAGTTACTTTCCAATAGGTTTTGATTGGGTGTCAGATTATGGAGGTAGCCGCTTGTTATGCAGAGCATTTCGGGTAAATTAGGTCAATTTTGTCCCAGGATGCGACCCACACCATTCGACTAACACCCAGGTACCTATTTTATTGATGAGTGAACAGGGACAACAAGTATAAAAAACACGCTTAATGTTTCATCCTTGCCGGGAATCGAACCACAGACCCTCAGTGTATGAAGCGAGAGCTTTGCCTACCAGGCCAAGGGCCTGATAGTGTGGGTGAAGGCATTTGGCTGTGAGAGAGTTGTGGGTGGAAGTTGTTGGTTGGAATGGTGTTTGTGAAGGTGTGTGGCCGTTGGGGAATTATAGGGGTGAGAGGTATGGGTGGGAGAGGCAAGAATGAGTTGGAGGCATGGTATGGGGTTGTGGGGATGAGGAGTTGTTGCTGGATATACAACAAGGGTAGAAAACGGGGGAGGGGGTGTCACTGGATGCGTATCAGACATGCATGAACTGTCAAGCACTAAAATTTTGGGGGCCCAGTCCCTGGACCCATTACGTACCTCTGTAATCTGTAAATACCTTTGTAACTTGTCATGATTGTGACCAGACCTTTGTAAATTGTGAGTTCATTACCTTTGTAATTGTGAGTTCATTACCTCTGTAACTTGCTCAGCTATCAAAACTTTGGAGTCCAGTCCCTGGACCAATTATGTACCTCTGTAATCTTTCGACTACCGCCCACAGGATGGGCATGGGGGTGCATAATAAACATATTAAACTAAAACTAACTAATGCGCCTCAGTTCTCACTTGTGGGAGAAGCTCCTCCAACTTCGTAACATACCAAATGATTATATATTAACAATTGCTAATAATTAACAATTATTAAGTTATTACTAATAATCATTACTTGTTATACTATTATGATTACGTATATTTCTATTATTTTCTTTAGGAACAACGGACAAAGATGAGATTTACACCAATGTACTCACCTAATTGTGGTTGCAGGGGTCGATACTCAGCTCCTGGCCCTGCATCTTCACTGAGTGCTACTAGGTCCTCTCTCTCCCTGCTCCATGAGCTTTATCATACCTCATCTTAAAGCTATGTATGGTTCCTGCCTCCACTACCTCACTTGCTAGGCTATTCCACTTCCTGACTACTCTATGACTGAAGAAATACTTCCTAACATCCCTTGACTCATCTGGGTCTTTTACTTCCAACTGTGGCCCCTTGTTTGTGTGTCCCATCTCTGGAACATCCTGTCTCTTTCCACGTCTATTGCACGCAGTATTTTGTATGTCGCTATCATATGTGTGTGTGTGTGTGTGTGTGTGTGTGTGTGTGTGTGTGTGTACTACTATTTTAGGGTTTATAGTTATTGAGATGTTTACAAGGCACGTGTACCAATAGAAATCTTTACTGAAGTAACGCTTTCCCAAACCTTCAGATTTAATCATTCGAACACAGAGATAAATTACACTCTTAAAGCCTGCAGCGAAGGCGAAACGTTTAGCAATAAAGATATGCAGTGTTGCGTGTCACTCATTAACTTGTCGTGTTACCCATTAACTTGTGTCACTCATTAACTTGGCATTGCAGACTCTTAATACTACTATGAAAATATTTTTTTTCCAATGAACCAGCCATATCCCACCGAGGCTGGGTGACCTAAAAAGAAAAATGAAAGTTTCTCTTTTAAATTTAGTAATGGATAAAGGAGAAGGGGCTCCCGGCATTTTAGTCGCCTCTTACAACACTCATGGCTTATGGAGGAAGAATTCTGTTCCACTTCCCCATGTTAGTTAGTTTAATATGTTTATTATGCACCCCATACCCATCCTGTGGGCGGTAGTCACGGCGCGCATAACGGAGATAAAACACCTCAATTACTGGGAGCGCTTGAGGTTTCTAAACCTGTATTCCCTGGAACGCAGGAGGGAGAGATACATGATTATATACACCTGGAAAATCCTAGAGGGACTAGTACCGAACTTGCACACGAAAATCACTCACTACGAAAGCAAAAGACTTGGCAGACGATGCACCATCCCCCCAATGAAAAGCAGGGGTGTCACTAGCACGTTAAGAGACCATACAATAAGTGTCAGGGGCCCGAGACTGTTCAACTGCCTCCCAGCACACATAAGGGGGATTACCAACAGACCCCTGGCAGTCTTCAAGCTGGCACTGGACAAGCACCTAAAGTCAGTTCCTGATCAGCCGGGCTGTGGCTCGTACGTTGGTTTGCGTGCAGCCAGCAGCAACAGCCTGGTTGATCAGGCGCTGATCCACCAGGAGGCCTGGTCACAGACCGGGCCGCGGGGGCGTTGACCCCCGAAACTCTCTCCAGGTAAACTCCAGGTACATAATTGGTCCAGGGACTGGACTCCAAAGTTTTGATAGCTGAGCAAGTTACAGAGGTAATGAACTCACAATTTACAAAGGTAATGAACTCACAATTTACAAAGGTAATGAACTCACAATTTACAAAGGTAATGAACTCCAGGTAAGTCTGGTCACAATCATGACAAGTTACAAAGGTATTTACAGATTACAGAGGTACGTAATGGGTCCAGGGACTGGGCCCCCAAAGTTTTGATAGCTGAACTAGGTACAAAGGTAATGAGCTCACAAGTTACAAAGGTAATGAATTCTGTAGAATGGTTACTTACGTTTATACTTTGGCTACAATCATGAACAAATTCCCCATGAAGAATAACATTTGTGCTTAGAAAATTTGTAATGTAAACCAGCCTCGTGAGCACCCAAGATGGCGGCAACTATAACAAAATATTTTGTACACTTACCACTGACCATTGTTATGACACCTAGATGATTAATGTGGTGTTTCAGACGTGCAACACGACTGATGGCAGTGTTGGTGGCAGTGCTGAGTGCTGCTTCCTGCACTTCAGGGCAGCAACTGTCGCGCCTCGCAGCGCTGGGCGCTGGTACTGAAGCAGCTCTGAAGGACCTGGTGAGGGTGTTGCAGCCTGACAACATTCCTCACTTCGTCGGTTGCATCCTCAAAGATCCTGCAGAGAAGAACTGTGATATCAGAGCTTTGGGAATACGAGGTGAGTCAGATACAAGTATTAAAATAATGAAAATCATAGTACAGCGGGTGTAACAACTTACAGCCAACAAACTGGGTTTAATATGGAGATATTTCGGTCAATCCTGGACCAATACCAAGTAGTGTCTTAATAATGGTGGCGGATGGACCAAAATGTTTTAGTTTTCATCTCAAATTTGTGGGTGAGTTGCAAATTCACAATGTTTTGCTGTACAAGAATAGAAAAAATGTTTAATAAGTTGCCATTACCTCCAAGCTGATAACACTTTCCGATTAATAATTATTCCTTTATATGTTTCCACATTCTTTTATTTGATAACAACTAGTATGGGCCAACAGACCTACTGCAGTGTTCCTCCTTTATGTTCTTATTTTGTAAACGACCTCTTATTCAATACTTCATGAAGTACACTTGCTTGCTAATGTAAATATCTAATCAGCCAATCACGTGACAGCACGTGACTCCCGAAAAACATGCAGACATGGTCAAGAGGTTCAATTGTTGTTTAGACTGAACATCAGAATAAGGAAGAAATGTCATCTAAGTGAATTTGATCGTGAAATGATTGTTGGTGCCTCCAGATGAGGTGGTTCGAGTATTTCAAACTGCTGATCTGAGATTTTCTCACACACCATTCTCAAGAGTTTACAGAGAATGATGTGAGAGGTCAGAGAAGGCCAAACTGGTTCAAGCTGACAGGAAGATGACAGTAACTCAAATAACCACGTGTTATAACAGTGGTATGAATAAGAGCGTAACTGAATGTACAACACGTCAATCCTTGAAGTGGATGGACCATGGCAACAGAAGACCACACCAGGTCCCACTGCTATCAGATAAAAACAGGAAATTAAGGCTCAGTGAGCACAGGCTCACCAAAACTGGACAGTTGAAGATTGGAAAGAAAATGTTACCTGGTCTGATGAATTGCAATTTCTGTTGCTACATGCAGATGATAGGGTCAGAATTTGGCATGAACTTTTTGGATGTGATGGCATGGGAGATTCAAAGCATGAATGTGCAGCACACCACAGTTCTTCTGAGAAAACTTTCACCTCAACCTACCTGTTGCAAATCTTGCAACACTGAACAGTTCCTCATGAAACAGAAAAATGTGAAAAATCTTGAGCTGAAGATTTTCATCCCGTGACTTGCTTTGCATCAAGATTGCCTATTTGCAATTATATTGCATATTTATATATAAAATATATATGCAATACAATCTCAGGCAAGTTACCTTTACAATGCATGACAAGCCATAGGGAATGGAAATCTTCAGCTCAAGTACTTTCACACATCTCCATGCATCATCAGGAGCTATGCAATGTTGCAAGAGCAGCAACAGGAGGAATGAGGGGACATTTTCTTAGAGAAGGGTAGCACGGTGACAATAGCCAGGTCCACTTAGATATATTGAGGAGAGGCAACATTCATTACCTAGTCATTCCGTCCCCTCACCCTCTTTCCATATAGGGTAGGGTAGAGAGGACCTCAGAGGTTTACAGAAAGCAGCTAACAGAATAAGAGGAGATTTAATAGCCATCCCTCAGCAACATCTGATACATCTAATCACCCTCACCAAGTCATATCACATAAGAGATTACGTTACATTGTTGGATAATACACATACAAAACAATATGCAAAGCTTCTAATTAATAAAGGACCGAAGGCGCCTATTTGGCACCTTAGACTACCGTATGTCCCAGGATGTTCTAGTGTTTTCTAGGTAATGCTCAGAAGAATATCTTCATATATTCTAGATACTGCCTTCCGTTATCCTCAATATCAATTATTTAAGACCTAACATCCGGACAAGTCTTAAATTTTCCGATTATCCTTTATCATCACCTAACAGCCAAACCCTGGTGGGTTGTAATACCTTAAGCTAGTTGTGGTCACCATGTTGCAATCACTGACTGCAGTCACTTAATCTTGTGTATCTGCAATGACCAATACCTTTGTGCAGCTGCACCTAAATGGGTTTATATTATATCGACACGTAGGGCACGTTCACAACGGATGAAATGTTCAGGATAGGTATGGAGAGTGCTGGTCTGTCACCAAATCCTCATGAGGCCTCATGGCATAATGGGATTTTAAATGGATTTTCTCGAGAAGGTCCTGTTATCAGCTAGGAAGACTTTCCACAGGAATGAACGTAAAGAAATGACTGCCACGAAAAATGTACTGGTTTTACCGTACAGTGAGAATTTGTTCAGCCTGTGTGAGGCACTAAAAAAGTTTAATATGAACATTGCCTCCACCTTCCTCCACCAATGAGAAACCGCCTCCAACGCCAGCCACCACATCCATCAAGACACGAGCAGCGTCCTCGTCTTCCAACCCCAACAAAACTGACCAATCATCGACTTCACTTGTCGCTCACTCTAAGGATAAACAACACTATAATACGATATGTGGAGTCTCCTTCTTCACTACTCCTGAGTATCCTAAAGAAATGGATTCAAAGACATTGATCCCCTTCCTCCAGAGCGACGAAGTCAAGTTCGTCTGTAGACCATCACGTGTTCTCTTCCTTAGAGAAGTCATCAATCTCCTTAATGCTCCAGAGATTGACCCAGACCGCAAATTTAGACTCATGACCATGCCAATACCGAAGTTCCAGACTCTTTCTAATGGGACAATAGTTTAACACACCTCAAGCCGACCTCCACCAATACAACTCATCCTGCTTGCTGCCTTCTGACACTCCCAGCTCCTGCTGCTGCCTTCGCCATCCTCTCCTAGTGAGCCAAGTACCGACATCATCCAAGCCTCTCCATCTACGCCTCCAGTACTTCAGTACCACATGTCCCAAAGTGGTTGGGCCACTTGCCTTGATTCCTCCTCTTCCCCTCCTTCCCATCCTTTTCCAGTATTTCCATCCTTCCTTATCCTTCTTCCTTCCCATCTCACGACAGTTCTCGTCGTCTTCTTCGATTCGATTTGATTCATTACCTTCAAAAAGTGGGACAGTGAAACAGGTTAATTAAAAACACACCATCTAATAGTGTTGGTGTTTAAGTCCCATGCACTCTTTGCCCTGTTTCATTTACTGAGCAAACTGGTCAACTTCTGGAAACCAGATTAACCCATCAGTACTCAATCAGAATGGGCCAGGAGTTGAATGCTATCTTCAACCACGTCAGTTCTTGCCATCACCCACCGGCATGGACTGCTGCCCAGATCACTGTACTCATCAGTTCCATCATAGAAAGAAACATAACTGAATCCTCACTCTTCAAACATGATAGGAATGACTTGTATAATTCAAGTTATGGGTTGTATAAACTTGATAAATATTTAGTGGAGTCTATTGTGCACAACCTTAAGTAACAGTACTATGCAAAATTGCATGATTGTTCATTATGCCATGGGGCCTCATGAGGATCTGGCAACATTAGACCAGTGCTCTCCACACCTATCCTGCACATTTTGATTGCCGTAAACATGCCCTGCCCATCGATATACACCCATTTAGCTAAAGCTGCATAAAGGTACAGTTTGGTTACAGGTACACAAGGTTAGGTGACTGCAACCATGAATTGTAACTTGGTAAGGGAATTACAACCCAGCAGAGTTAGGCTGTTAGGGGGTTGTTAAGGATAATTGGAAAATTCATGAATTGTCTGGATATTAGGTCATAAATAATTGATACTGAGAATAACAAAAGACAGTATCTAGAATATATGAAGAGAATCTCCAGAGCATTACTAGAACATTCTAGAACCTTTCAGGATGTATGTTAGTTTAAGGTGACAAATGGCTGCATTTGACCGGTAATTAAAAAGTTTATAAACATTGTTTTGTGTGTGCTCTCCACTAGTGCAATGTAATCTATGTGACATGACCTGATGATGATGATAATTAGATGTATCAGATGTTGCTGAGGGCTGGCTATAAAATCTATTACAGTGGACCCCCGCATAACGATTACCTCCGAATGCGACCAATTATGTAAGTGTATTTATGTAAGTGCGTTTGTACGTGTATGTTTGGGGGTCTGAAATGGACTAATCTACTTCACAATATTTCTTATGGGAACAAATTCGGTCAGTACTGGCACCTGAACATACTTCTGGAGTGAAAAAATATCGTTAACCGGGGGTCCACTGTATTCTGTTTTCTGCTTTCTGTAACCCTCAGAGGCCCTCTCTATTATACTCCATATGGGAAGGGGGTGACGGGACAGGATGCCTGGGTAACAAATGTTGCCTCTCCTCAATATATCTGAGTGGAGCTGGCTGATGTCACCATGCTACCCTACTCTGAGAAAATGTTCCCTCACTCCTCCTGCTGCTGCTCTTGCAACATTGCATAACTCCTGATGATGAATGGAGATGTGTGAAAGTACTTGAACTGAAGATTTCCATCCCCCGTTATTTGTCTTGATAAAGTATATATATATATATATATATATATATATATATATATATATATATATATATATATATATATATATATATATATATATATATATATATACATATATATATATTTTTTTTTTATTATTTTTTTTATTATCACACCGGCCGATTCCCACCAAGGCAGGGTGGCCCGAAAAAGAAAAACTTTCACCATCATTCACTCCATCACTGTCTTGCCAGAAGGGTGCTTTACACTACAGTTTTTAAACTGCAACATTAACACCCCTCCTTCAGAGTGCAGGCACTGTACTTATATATATATATATATATATATATATATATATATATCTATATATATATATATATATATATATATATATACATGTATATATATACAGTAGACCCTCATATTACACAGTAGTTACGTTCCTGAAAATGCCTTGTTAGAAAAATCTGTGTTATATAAATTGAAGAACTTATGGGAAAAATAGGGTTGCATTCCTGGGGCCCCCAAAAGCCAAACAACTTTTTTTAAACATCCAGATCTTACAAAAATAAAAATGCTAAATGTTGTTTTTGTTGCTGAAGACTACAAATGCAACAGAAATAATATTTACCTTAAATTGTGGTTGCTGGTGTATGTTAGTGATTGTGAAGAGAGTGGAGATGCATGATGTGGCCCTACTGGGCTGAGGTGGATGGTTGTTGGTTGTCAGAAGTGGATGGTTGAGGCTCTGGTACTAAAGTCAATAGTTGTATTGGAGTGTGCATAAATTCTGTAATGGATCTCTGGCTTCTTTTACCCTGCAGAAGCTTGGTACTGCCAGGTTGGAGTCAAAAATCCATTGATGCAACTAGTTTTTTCATCACTTTTCTTGTGTAGTTACACTTGAATGACTTAACTCCCTGATCCAGTGGTTGTATTAAACGTGTTGTATTTGGAGGTGAAAATACAACTTTTACATGTCAAGTCACATCTAGCAAAGCTTCTGGATGAGTACAGGAATCATCAAGAATGAAGAGAGCCTTGAATGCAAGGTTCTTGCTTTGCAGGTAAAACTTGACTTCAGGAATAAAGTGATGCTTAACCCAGTCAATAAATATTTCCTCTGTCATCCATGCTGACTGGTTTGACCTCCAAATTACTGGTAAGGTGCTTGTATCTAAACGCTTCAGAGCACAAGGATTCTTAGAATGGTAAATAACCATGTGCTTATACTTGAAATCACCTGATGCATTACAGCAAAGGAGCAAGGTGAAGTGATCCTTTGCTGCCTTGAAGCCCAATGCAGCCCGGCAGTGACAGTGGTCTCACCCACAGCCAAGCAGCAGTCTGAGCTAGGGAAATATCCTGCGGGCAACGCTCCAAATTTTGTCCCCTACCGCAAACCGAACCATGTTAAGTTAATTTTACGAAGTGCTGTATAAAATTATGCAGCAATTTTTCAGTAGTGTAATAACCAAAATGTGCCAAATAAATCCATGTGATATGAGGGTCTACTGTATATCAGAGTTCCTCGATACTGTGAGAAATCATGAAAGCGCTTGGAATTTCACTATTTTTCACAGTGGTTGTTTTGCATATTGTGATATCACCTGTTTACTGTGATCTTATTGCATATACAGCCTCTCTTCACTTAACGACGGAGTTCCATTCCTAAGACCACGTCGTTAAATGGTAGTGGGTTTGTGTCAACCATCTTTGATATTGTTTTAATGTCACCTTTGCACCATTTATAACATTTTTGGTATATTTTTAAATGTTTATACAGTAGTGTACTGTATATTAAAATATACAGAATAGAGGAAATCAGCTCTAATATACATTATTTAGGTATGAATGCTGGTCAGAGAGCCTGCCGTAACTCCGAGGCATCAGTAAATGAGCACGTCGCTAAGTGAGGAGAGGCTGTGTATGTGTATATACAGTGTAACTTAGCATATGACCAACTCCCTACTCAAACAAAGCTCAACATTCAACCAAACAAATACGACCTGCCAGAACTTTGCTGTAAACTACTTTTGTGTTTCTTCGCATTTTTTTTTTTTGTATTTGTATAAGTCACCATGGGGTCTACGACGATTAGTGGTAACAGCCAACCAAACAAAAAATTGGTTTACCTGGAGTTTACCTGGAGAGAGTTCTGGGGGTCAACGCCCCCACGGCCTGGTCTGTGACCAGGCCTCCTGGTGGATCAGAGCCTGATCAACCAGGCTGTTACTGCTGGCTGCACGCAAACCAACGTACGAGCCACAGCCCGGCTGGTCAGGAACCGACTTTAGGTGCTTGTCCAGTGCCAGCTTGAAGACTGCCAGGGGTCTGTTGGTAATCCCCCTTATGTATGCTGGGAGGCAGTTGAACAGTCTCGGGCCCCTGACACTTATTGTATGGTCTCTTAACGTGCTAGTGACACCCCTGCTTTTCATTGGGGGGATGGTGCATCGTCTGCCAAGTCTTTTGCTTTCGTAGTGAGTGATTTTCGTGTGCAAGTTAGGTACTAGTCCCTCTAGGATTTTCCAGGTGTATATAATCATGTATCTCTCCCGCCTGCATTCCAGGGAATACAGGTTTAGGAACCTCAAGCGCTCCCAGTAATTGAGGTGTTTTATGGTTGGAAAGACTTGTTTGATACTCAAACAGAGCGGCACTCGAACAGCCTTCTGGAATGAATTAAGATCAGTGAGTTTGTGTCAACCATCTTTGACATTGTTTTAATGTCACCTTTGCACCATTTATAACATTTCTGGTATACGTATTTTAAAATATGTATACCAGAAATGTTATAAATTGTGCAAAGGTGACATTAAAACAATGTCAAAGATGGTTAACACAAACCCACTACTATTATAGTATGCTCCTCACTCAGCGACAAATTCATTTAATGATGTGGTCTGAGGAACGGAACTGTCGTTAAGTGAGGAGAGGCTGTATATAATGTTGTGCCGAACAGGTAAAAACTTGCGATTTGGACTTAAATAGCAATGCTGTTCTTGCTGAAAAAGGCAAGCGAAAATTTGTGTATGCAATAATTTCGCAGAAATCATTCTGAACCTAACAAAAAAATATAGTTCATTGTGTTTGTTTATTAAATTATTGTAAACCTATCTAAAATATACTTAGATGGACTAGGCTAAATTAAATTGCACTTATTAAAATATGGTTAGGTAAGTTTTCTAAGGTTTTTTGGTACAAAATTATTAATTTTTACATTAACATAAATGAAAAAAATACATCTTTAAATGTAAAAGAGAAAAATTTAGAAAGGACTTAATTTTAAATGAGTTCTTGCCAAGTGACTAGTTTTACCTATTCGACACGACATATATATGTATATATACATGAAGAAATACTTTCATCATTCACTCTATCACTGTTATCACTGCAACATATCAACACCCCTCCATAAGAGTGCAGGCACTGTACTTCCCACCCCTAGGTCTGACTAGCCTGTTTCCATGAATCCCTTCATAAATGTTACTCTGCTCACATTCCAACAGCACGCCAAGACATAAAAACCATTTGTCTCCATTTGCTCCTAACAAGCCCCCCCTCACACACAAAACTTCCTTTACCCCCTCTCTCCAGTCTTTCCCAGGATGACCCCTACCCTGCCTTCCTTCCACAACAGATTTTTATGCCCTCCAATTCATTCTATTTTGTCCCATCCTCTCTAAATGTCCAAACCGCCTCAACAACCCTTCCTTCGCCCCCTGGATAATACTTTTACGAACCCCACACCTAATCTCCAAGCTACAGATTTTCTGCATTATATTCACACCTCATATTGCCCTCAGACATGACATCACCACCTCCAGCCTTCTGCTTGTTGTAACATTCACCACCCATGTTCACACCCATATAAGACTGTTGGTACCACTATACTGTCATACATTCCCCTCTATGCTTCCATACCTGGAATTTACCTGGAGAGAGTTCTGGGGGTCAATGCCCCCACGGCCCAGTCTGTGATCAGGCCTCATGATGGATCAAGGCCTGATCAACCAGGCTGTTACTGCTGGCTGCATGCATTCTAACATACGAGCCACAGCCCGGCTGGTCAGGTACCAACTTTAGGTGCTTGTCCAATGCCTGCTTGAAGACAGCCAGGGATCTATTGGTAATCCCCATTATGTATGCTGGGAGGCAGTTGAATAGTCTTGGGCCCCTGACACTTATTGTGTTGTATTTAACATGCTAGTGACACCCCTGCTTTTCATTGGGGGATGTTGCATCGTCTGCCGAGTCTTTTGCTTCCGTAGAGTGATTTTCATGTGCAAGTTTGGTACTAGTCCCTCTAGGATTTTCCAGGTATATATAATCATGTATCTCTCCCGCCTGCGTTCCAGGCAGTACAGGTTCAGGAACTTCAAGCGCTCCCAGTAACTGAAGTGTTTTATCTCCGTTATGCGTGCTGTGAAGGTTCTCTGTGCATTTTCTAGGTCAGCAATTTCACCTGCCTTGAAAGGTGCTGTTAGTGTGCAGCAATATTCCAGCCTAGATAGAACAAGTGACCTGAAGAGTGTCATCATGGGCTTGGCATCCCTAGTTTTGAAGGTTCTCATTATCCATCCTGTCATTTTTCTAGCAGATGCGATTGATACAATGTTATGGTCCTTGAAGGTGAGATCCTCCGACATGATCACTCCCAGGTCTTTGACGTAGACATTCTTTGTCTCTACAGATTCCTCAGTGCTCCACTCGCCTTTTTTCTCCTCCCACATCAGTTCTATGATTCACCTCATTATTTCATAGACCCATCTGCTGACAAGTCCACTCCCAAATATCTGAATATATTCACCTCCTCTATACTTCCTCCTCCAATCAGACATCCAATGTTTCATTACCTAAATTTTTTGTCCTCGTCACCCTGCTTGTTTCTACATTCACTTTTAATTTCCTTCTCTTACATACCTTACCAAACTCTTTCACTAACCTCTGCAACTTTTCTTCAGAATCTCCCAAAAGCACAGTGTCATTAGCAAAAAAGCAACTGTGACAACTCCTATTTTGTGTTAGTCTTTATCTCTTAATCCCACACCTCTTGCCAATGCCAGAGCATTCACTTTTCTTACAACCCAATCTATAAATATATTGAACCACCATGGTGACATCAGGTATTCCTGTCTAAGGCTTACTTTTACCGGGAAGTAATCTCCCTCTCTCCTACATACTCTAACATGAATCTCACTTTTCTCATAAAAACTCTTAACTGCTTTCAGTAACCTACCTCCTATTCCATACATTTACAACATCTGCCACACTGCTCTTCTATCCATCCTAACATATGCCTTTTCCAAATACATAAATGCGATGAAAGTCACTTACCCATGTTTACCCAATATGAACCAGTTAAAGAAAAGAGCCAAAAGGTGCCTAATGAATTAAGCAACAGAAAGGGAGGACAATGATTTAGTTTTTTTAGCTAACACACATGTAAATGTGTATAAATAACTCATTTTACCTTATTCCTAGTATATCTCCTTTACAGTATAATATTATCTCCTTTACAGTATAATAATATATTAAAAGGACCACAATGGAAATAAGTCACTGACTTTTTTTGGGTTATCCTAGGTTCCCTACACATATGTTGCTATGTATGATAATCTATGTAACTATTTGTGTGTACCTAAATAAACTTACATATTTACATTCATCTAAATACTATTCCCAACATGCTTCACTGTAAACACTTGGTCTACACACCCCCTATCCTTCCTAAAGTCTCTTTGCTCATCTGCGATCTTGCTCTATATCTCAAATCTTAATTCTTTCAACAATAATTACCATACACTTTACTAGGTATACTCAACAGGCTTATTTTGCTATAATGTTTACACTCTCTTTTGCCCCATTATTCTTTATACAAAGGAATTATGCATGCTCTCTGGATAAGCCTTCCCCTCTTCTATACATTTATTAAATAAAAGCACCAACAATTCCAAAATTATATTCCCACCTGTGTTTAGCATTTCTGTCTTTATCCCATGAATCCCAGCTGCTTTACTCCCTTTCATTGTATCCACTGCCTCACGCATCTCCCCCATACTCACATTATATATACATACAGTATATCTCTCTTCTTTCAACAAACCAGCCGTATCCCACCGAGGCTGGGTGATCAAAGAAGAAAAACAAAAGTTTCTCATTTTAACTTTAGTAATGTACAGTGGTACCTTGGTTTTTGTCTTTAATTAGTTCCAGAGTGTCTGACGAAAACCGAATTTGACGAAAACTGAAGCAATATTTCCCATAAAAAATAATATAATTCCAATTAATCTGTTCTAGACCCCCAAAAATATTTACAAAAAATACATTTTGTAGAGAATAATTATAGTTTTACATACAGAAAACAATGAGAAATAATTGTAAAGCACTAATGAAATTGATAAACGAACATTTAAATAACTTTTACCTTTATTGAAGACTCCTGCTGGCGTATGGTTACCACCATCGCTACCATCCTCTACCACCATCACTACTACCTTCTACCACCATTGAATTATATCGTGTTTCTCGCCTTCTCTATCAGAAGGCTGGCGGCATATTTAGAAGTCGCACTCAATAAACAAGCACAAAAAAAAAAACAATGGATTACGAAACTTTCATATGAATGCTCAGGGTAATGTTCACTCAACAAGAAACAAAGACTGACTAACTCAAAATGCCTGCATGGGATGCTCTGTGTGGGCGCAAGCAGATGGACACGTTCGATATGGCAGAAAAATGGTGATGAATGAAAACTGGGACAATACAGTGGACCCCCGCCTTACGATCAGCTCCCAACTCGAACAATTATGTAAGTGTATTTTTGTAAGTGCTTTTGTACGTGTATTTTTGGGGGTCTGAAACAGACTAATCTAATTTACAATATTCCTTATGGGAACAAATTCGTTCAGTAACGACACCCAAACAGACTTCTGGAATGAATGAATATCGTAAGGCGGGGTCCACTGCATATTGATGAAAAAAGTCATCGAAAACCAAATTAAATAAAAACCAGGGCAAACGAAAACCGAGGTTATACTGTATATAGGAGAAGGGGTTACTAGCCTTGCTCCCAGCATTTTAGTCACCCCTTATGACACGCATGGTTTATGGAGGAAGAATTCTGTTCCATTTCTCCATGGAGAATATATATACATATACGTAAATATATATACCTGGAGTTTACCTGGAGAGAGTTCCGGGGGTCAACGCCCCCGCGGCCCGGTCTGAGACCAGGCCTCCTGGTGGATCAGAGCCTGATCAACCAGGTTGTTACTGCTAGCCACACGCAAATCGACGTACGAGCCACAGCCCGGCTGATCCGGAACTGACTTTAGGTGCTTGTCCAGTGCCAGCTTGAAGACTGCCAGGGGTCTGTTGGTAATCCCCCTAATGTGTGCTGGGAGGCAGTTGAACAGTCTCGGGCCCCTGACACTTATTGTATATATATATATATATATATATATATATACATATATATATATATATATATATATATACATATATATATATATAGTCGACCCTCAACTAACGGCGGCATTAAGTAAAGGCAATTTCGTCTAATGGCGCTTTTTGCCACAGAAAAAATGTCTTAACCAACGACATCAGTGTGCCATTGTTTACAAGCTGTTGCAGTGGGTTTCCACGTGTGCCTCCCATACATTTTGGATTCCACTGTTTCTACTGCTTGTAACCGCTAAATAAGCCACCTTGGGCCCCACGAAAGCTTCTAGAACCAGCCCTTTGGTAAAGGATGTGAGAAACACGATAGAATTCAAGAAAAAGTTTGTAGAAAAATACGAAAGCGGTGGTGGTAAAGGGTGGTAGTGATGGTGGTAGAGGGTGGTAGTGGTAGTGATGGTGGTAGAGCATGGTAGTGGTTGTGGTGGTAGTGGTTGTGATGGTAGAGGGTGGTAGTGGTTGTGATGGTAGAGGGTGGTAGTGGTTGTGATGGTAGAGGGTGGTAGTGGTTGTGATGGTGGTAGTGGTTGTGATAGTGGTAGAGGGTGGTAGTGATGGTGGTAGAGGGTGGTAGTGGTTGTAATGGTGGTAGAGGGTGGTAGCAGTTGTGATGATGGTAGAGGGTGGTACTGGTTGTGATGGTGGTAGAGGGTAGCATTGGTTATGATGGTGGTAGAGGGTGGTACTGGTTGTGATGGTGGTAGAGGGTGGTACTGGCTGTGATGGTGATAGAGGGTGGTACTGGCTGTGATGGTGGTAGAGGGTGGTACTGGTTGTGATGGTGGTAGAGGGTGGTACTGGTTGTGATGGTGGTAGAGGGTGGTACTGGTTGTGATGGTGATAGATGGTGGTACTGGTTGTGATGGTGGTAGAGGGTGGTAGTGATGGTAGAGGGTGGTCCAGTGATTCTCAAGCTGGACCTAGTGGCATTAAATAACCAAGAAGGGAGGTAACCCCCACCAAAGGACTTGGTACCTGAAGTCTTTATGGAAGGGGATTCTCCTTCCAAGCAATAGACAATTCTGAATCTCCCCAGCTGCTGGCACACCACTCATCAACAGCTCCACAATAAAGGTAAGTGGCATTTAATTATTGTTTATTTTGCATGTCCCATTTCTTTCCATATAAGGAAATGTATATTTCATGTAAAAAAAAAAAAAATTTCAGACTTTGGGGTGTCAGGAACGGATTAATTCTATTTCCATTATTTCTTATGGAGAAAATTAACTCGACCAACAGCAAGCCTCTTAAACGGATTAATGCCGTTGGAGGAGGGTCCACTGTATATATATATATATATATATATATATATATATATATATATATATATATATATATATATGCAATAAGATCACGGTAAACAGGTAATTTCAGAATATGCAAAACAATCACTGTGAAAGAATAGTGAAATTCCAAGCACTTTCGTGACTACTAGTCACATTATCAAGGATAATGTGAGTAGTCACGAAAGCGCTTGAAATTTTACTATTCTTGCACAGTGCTTGTTTTGCATATATATATACATATATATATATAAACCATACCACGGGCGGGATTTGAACCCGCAGTCAGAGAGTCTCAAAACTCCAGACCATTGCGTTAGCCACTGGACCAGCTAGCAACAATAAGATTTGTCCAACAAGGTATATTTCTACACCATAGGAAGGTTAGCATAGGCACCACTGTGACCACAAATGCAAGTTTTTACAGACGAATCTCCAGCTAGCATGGCCGTGATGAACTCTAGCTCAAGTCCCTTCACTGCCATCAACATGACTCACGAAATCGTAATGACACGATTGCAAACAAACCATACTATGGGCAGGATTTGAACCCGCTGTCAGAGAGTCTTTAAACTCCAGACCGTCGCGTTAGCCACTAGACCAGCTAGCCTTCTATGCTAACCTTCCTATGGTGTAGAAATATACCTAGTTGGACGAATCTTATTGTGGCTAGCTGGTCCAGTGGCTAACGCGACGGTCTGGGGTTCTGAGACTCTCTGACCGCGGGTTCAAATCCTGCCCGTGGTATGGTTTGTTTGCAATCGTGTCATTACGATTTCGTGACACACACACACACACACATTATATATATATATATATATATATATATATATATATATATATATATATATATATACATTATTTAGTTGTAGCTACAGTTAGAGTAAGAGGTAGATGGGAAAAGAGGAAGGTGGCAACACCAAGTAAGAGGGAGGTGAAAGTGTATAAACTAAGGGAGGAGGAAGTTCT
>NW_027200462.1:17500-20441 GCF_038502225.1 Cherax quadricarinatus | reverse complement strand
CCCTGCCATGCAGAGACCCAGACAGACAGACACCCAGCCAGCCAGATACCCAGCCAGCCAGATACCCAGTCAGCCAGATACCCAGCCAGCCAGACACCCAGCCAGCCAGCCAGACACCCAGCCAGCCAGCCAGACACCCAGCCAGCCAGCCAGCCAGTCAGCCAGCCAGCCAGCCAGCCAGTCAGCCAGCCAGCCAGCCAGCCAACCAGACTCCCAGCCAGACACCCAGCCAGCCAGATACCCAGCCAGCCAGACACCCAACAAGCCAAACACCCAGCCAGCGAGACACCCAGGCAGCCAGACACCCAGCCAGCCAGACACCCAGCCAGCCAGCCAGACACCCAGCCAGCCAGACACCCAGCGAGCCAGACACCCAGCCAGCCAGCCAGCCAGCCAGCCAGCCAGCCAGCCAGCCAGCCAGACACCCAGCCAGCCAGCCAGCCAGCAAGCCAGCCAGCCAGCCAGCCAGCCAGACAGACAGACACCCAGCCAGCCAGCCAGCCAGCCAGATACCCAGGCAGCAGATACCCAGCCAGCAGACACCCAGCCAGCCAGATACCCAGCCAGCCAGATACCCAGTCAGCCAGATACCCAGCCAGCCAGATACCCTGCCAGCTAGATACCCTGCCAGGCAGATACCCAGACAGCCAGACACCCAGCCAGCCAGATACCCAGCCAGCCAGATACCCAGTCAGCCAGATACCCAGCCAGCCACATACCCAGCCAGCCAGTTACCAAGCAGGTCAGTTACCTAGCCATCCAGATTCCCAGCCAGCCAGTTACCCAGCCAGCCGGATACCCTGCCAGCCACATACCCAGCCAGCCAGATACTCAGCCAGCGAGATTCCCAGCCAGCCAGATACCCAGCTAGCCAGATACCGAGCCAGCCAGATACCGAGCCAGCCAGATTCCAAGCCAGCCAGATACCCAGCCAGCCAGATACCTAGTCAGCCAGATACCCAGCCAGCCAGATACCCTGCCAGCCAGTTACCCAGCCAGTCAGTTACCCAGCCATCCAGATTCCCAGCCAGCCAGTTACCCAGCCAGCCGGATACCCTGCCAGCCATATACCCAGCCAGCCAGATACTCAGCCAGCGAGATTCCCAGCCAGCTAGATACCCAGCTAGCCAGATACCGAGCCAGCCAGATACCGAGCCAGCCAGATTCCAAGCCAGCCAGATACCCAGCCAGCCAGATACCCAGCCAGCCAGATACCCCGCAGGCCAGATACCCACCCAGCTAGCCATTGCCACTTCTTACTGTCATTAAACTTACTAAACTTTCATTGTTGATGCAAAATTTGTATTTAATGATAAGTTTTACACTCAGAACTTTGGTATGGCAATGGGAAATCCTCTTTCACCTGTTCTTAGTAACTTATACATGGAATTATTTGAAACAAGATTGCTTAACACAATCCTCCCTAATAGACCTAAGTGGTTTAGATATGATGATGATATTTTGTGTCTTATGCCTAAGAATGTAGAAATAAATCATTTCCTTGTTAAATTAAATAGCTTAGTCCATTCTATAAACTTTACTGTTGAGTTCGAAGCAAATAACTCATTGTCTTTTCTAGATGCTTTAATTATTAAGGGTAACAATGATTTTTAATTTAAAATTTACAGTAAACCTTCAAATAACTGTTGCTAAATACACTAATATTCTTCACTTCAAGATAGAGTTAAACTGTCTGTTTTCTCATCAATGTTTTTGAGAGCTTTACGTATTTGTAGTCCAGAGTTCATAGAGGAAGAAATATCCAAAATTTATGAAATAGCCATTGATCTGAAATACCCGAGAAACGTAATTGATAAATCTTTTTAAATTGCTAGAAATACTTTTTACAATCTAAAAAGGGACAACCAGCCTTATTCGACTAAAAATATGTTGGTTCTCCCTTGCCATGAAAACTTGGTTGATATGCCTTCTCTTCTTAAGACTTTTAATATTAAAGTTGTATTTAAAAATCTTGATACAGTAAAAAAAAAAAAAAATTTTGATAAAGAAGTTCCCCCAAAATTCCTTGTAAATGTTGATAAAGTTTAATACGGTCAAACTGGTAAAAGTCTCGAACTAAGATTAAAACAACATAAATATAGCATTAGAACTGGACAAGATTCCAATGCTCTATTTATTCATATGAAGATTTTAACCATCAATTGATTTTATATATATATATATATATATATATATATATATATATATATATATATATATATATATATATATATATATATATATATATATATATATATATATATATATATATATATATATATGTCGTGCCGAATAGGCAGAACTTGCGATCTTGGCTTAAATAGCAACGTTCATCTTGCCATAGAGGACAAGTGAAAATTTGTGTATGCAATAATTTCGCCAAAATCATTCTGAACCTAACGAAAAAAATATATTTCACTGTGTTTGTTTAGTATTAAATTATTGTAAACAAATCTAAAATATATTTAGTTGGGTTAGGCTAAAATAAATTGTTCTTGTTATAATAAGGTTAGGTAAATTTTCTAAGATTCTTTTGGTGCAAAATTATAAATTTTTACATCAACATTAATGAAAAAAATATATCTTTAAACGTATAAGAGAAAATTTTAGAAATGACTTAATTTTAAATGAGTTCTTGCTAATTGACCAGTATTATTCGGCACGA
Source organism: Cherax quadricarinatus (assembly GCF_038502225.1). Taxonomy (NCBI): domain Eukaryota; kingdom Metazoa; phylum Arthropoda; class Malacostraca; order Decapoda; family Parastacidae; genus Cherax; species Cherax quadricarinatus. The sequence goes on along the minus strand of NW_027200462.1, from coordinate 17,776 downwards.
TATAGATATATATATATATATATATATATATATATATATATATATATATATATATATATATATATATATATATATATATATATATATATATATATATATATATATATATATATATATATATATATATATATATATATATATATATATATATATATATATATATATATATATATATATATATATATATATATATATATATATATATATATATATATATATATATATATGTGTGTGTGTGTGTGTGTGTGTGTGTGTGTGTACTCACCTAATTGTACT
>NW_027200462.1:0-12500 GCF_038502225.1 Cherax quadricarinatus | reverse complement strand
GTGATTGTGTGCAACAAGGGTGATTGTGTGCAACAAGAGCGATTGTATGCAACAAGAGTGATTGTATGCAACAAGAGTGATTGTGTTCAACAAGAGTGATTGTATGCAACAAGAGTGATTGTATGCAACAAGAGTGATTGTGTGCAACAAGAGTGATTGTATGCAACAAGAGTGATTGTGTGCAACAAGAGTGATTGTGTGCAACAAGAGCGATTGTATGCAACAAGAGTGATTGTGTGCAACAAGAGTGATTGTGTGCAACAAGAGTGATTGTGTGCAACAAGAGCGATTGTATGCAACAAGAGTGATTGTGTGCAACAAGAGTGATTGTGTGCAACAAGAACGATTGTATGCAACAAGAGTGATTGTGTGCAACAAGAGTGATTGTGTGCAACAAGAGCGATTGTATGCAACAAGAGTGATTGTGTGCAACAAGAGTGATTGTGTGCAACAAGAGTGATTGTGTGCAACAGCTGCTGCTTCCAGAGTCTGTTCCAATAACGAGTGTAATAATTTCCTCTTGGTAAGAATATTAGCTTCACGTTAGAGAGAGAGAGAGAGAGAGAGAGAGAGAGAGAGATAGAGAGAGAGAGAGAGAGAGAGAGAGAGAGAGAGAGAGAGAGAGAGAGAGACAGAGAGAGAGAGAGAGAGAGAGAGAGAGAGAGAGAGAGAGAGCTAATGTAGGTAACAGCCTTAGATTGTAAATAAATTTAAGAGTCCTTAGCCTAACCGTGTAAAACCTTGTGTAAAAAGAGAGATATAGAGACAGAGACAGAGAGGACGGGGGGGGGGATGTAAGGGTTGAAAGGATAAAGAACTAAATGAAGTTGAGTGACAGCTCTTGGTCAGTACAACTAATGGGAGGAATATGAGTCTTATTTTTATTTTTTATTATAATTTATTTTTATAATATACATCTTAATTATAATTATTACTATTATTAATAGTGGTAGTGGTAGTAGTAGTAGTAATAGTGGTTGTAGTAGTAGTATTATTAGCAGTAGTAGTAATAGTAATAGTAGTAGTAGTAGTTATAGCAGTAGTAGTAGTTGTTGTTGTAGTAGTATTAGCAGTAGTAGTATAATAGTAACGGTAATAGTAAGTAGAACACAAAGAGTAATAGTAAGCAGAGTAAACTGTGAGGCAGCTACGGTGAAAAGTTCAGTTCCACAAGACACAGTACTCTCTCCCATCCTGTTCCTTATCCTCATATCTGACACAGACAGAGATGTAAGCCACAGTTCCGTGTCTTCCTCTGTGGAAGACACCAGAATTGCCCTGACAGTGACCTCCTCGAGGACACCCCAAGACTCCAAGCGGACATCTACTCAAAACAATATGGAGCTTAATGAAGAGAATTTTCAACTATTCAGATATGGAAAACTTGAAAAAATTAATACTGTATCAGGGTATACGACAAATTCTAACTATATGATTCTAACCAGATAATCCTAGAGGGATTAATACCAAACCTGCAAACGAGAATCACTCCCTATGAAAGCAAAAGACTCGGCAAGTGAGAAGCAGGGGTACCACTAGCATGATAAGAGACATCACAATAAGTGTCAGGGGCCAAAGACTGTTCAACTGCCTCCCAGGATACGTAATGGGGATTACCAATGGTCCCGTGGCTGTCTTCAAGAAGGAGCTGGACAGACACTTAAAGTCAGTACCTGACCAACCTGGCTGTGGTTCCTACGTCAGTTTGAATACGGCCAGCAGTAACAGCCTGGCTGATCAGACTCTGATCCACCACGAAGCCTGATATCAGACAGAACCGCGAGGGCGTTGACCCCCGAAACCGTCTCCAGGTATAGTAGTAGTAGTATTAGTCTTAGTAGTAGTAGTAATAGTTGCATACTATCAATAATAATAGCAGTGGTAGTAGTAGTAGTAGTAGTAGTAGTAGTAGTAGTAGTAGTAGTAGTAGTAGTAGTAGTAGTAGTAGTAGTACTAGTAGTAGTAGTAGTAGTAGTAATATTAATAATAATAATAATAATAATAATAATAATAATAATAATAATAATAATAATAATAATAATAATAATAATAATAATAATAATAATAATAATAATAATAATAATAATAATAATAATGATAATAATAATAATAATAATAATAATAATAATAATAATAATAATAATAATAATAATAATAATAATAATAATAATAATAATAATAATAATAATAATAATAATAATAATAATAATAATTAATCTCATAATCACACAGTGGTCATTCTTTAACTAACATAATTATTACACTCAGAATGAATTTTTGATTAACACAAATTTGCTTTATTTCACATCATTTTTACTTCATTTTCCTAACTGGAGAATCATAAAATTAATCCGCACACACGAGGGGGAATTCAATGCTGAGAGAATCTACTCTGAAAATTATCGTGGGATGCAGCGTTGAAAATTTAGATTGTAACACCGGGCGGAGACCTGCAGAACACACGGTGTAAGGCAGGAAAGAGAGGGAGACGGGAAGGTAGAGGGAGGAAGGAAGAGAAGGGAAGGAAGAGGAGGGGAACAGGGGAAGAAGGAAGAGGAGGGGAACAGGGGAAGAAGAAAGAAGGGGGAGGAGGGGAAGGTAGACGGGAGGAAGGATGAAAGGGAAGGATAGTGCGTTCTATAACGGGGTAGCAATACTCTCTGACTGTTATGAGCATGTAAGGCGCACCAAAACACTCTCTAATCTTGTAGTGTAACGACGTTGAAGAGCCACCTCTGAGTGATTAAGAGAGAGAGAGAGAGAGAGAGAGAGAGAGAGAGAGAGAGAGAGAGAGAGAGAGAGAGAGAGAGAGAGAGACGAAAACGTAAGAAAAAATGTACGGATTTTGGAAAAAAAGACAGACGTTTAAAGGAAAAAAAGATATTACAAAATCAGAGTTATAAAAACAATGTTTTGTATACTTTATAATAGTTGATTAAATTAAACTGAATGAAATAAGGGAGAATATGAGAGAGGATAAATTTGTTCTAGCAGGGTCGTGGCGTCTACTGCCCTCAGGAAAGTGATCTAGCAGGGTCGTGGCGTCTACTGCCCTCAGGAAAGTGATCTAGCAGGGTCGTGGCGTCTACTGCCCTCAGGAAAGTGATCTAGCAGGGTCGTGGCGTCTACTGCCCTCAGGAAAGTGATCTAGCAGGGTCGTGGCGTCTACTGCCCTCAGGAAAGTGATCTAGCAGGGTCGTGGCGTCTACTGCCCTCAGGAAAGTGATCTAGCAGGGTCGTGGCGTCTACTGCCCTCAGGAAAGTGATCTAGCAGGGTCGTGGCGTCTACTGCCCTCAGGAAAGTGATCTAGCAGGGTCGTGGCGTGTACTGCCCTCAGGAAAGTGATCTAGCAGGATCGTGGCGTGTACTGCCCTCAGGAAAGTGATCTAGCAGGGTCGAGGCATGTACTGCCCTCAGGAAAGTGATCTAGCAGGGTCGTGGCATGTACTGCCCTCAGGAAAGTGATCTAGCAGGGTCGTGGCATGTACTGCCCTCAGGAAAGTGATCTAGCAGGGTCGTGGCGTCTACTGCCCTCAGGAAAGTGATCTAGCAGGGTCGTGGCATGTACTGCCCTCAGGAAAGTGATCTAGCAGGGTCGTGGCGTCTACTGCCCTCAGGAAAGTGATCTAGCAGGGACGTGGCGTCTACTGCCCTCAAGAAAGTGATCTAGCAGGGTCGTGGCGTCTACTGCCCTCAGGAAAGTGATATAGCAGGGTCGTGGCGTCTACAGCCCTCAGGAAAGTGATGTAACAGGGTCGTGGCATCTACTGCCCTCAGGAAGGTGATTTAGCAGGGCTGTGGTGTCTACTACCCTCAGGAAAGTGACCTAGCATGGCCGTGGCATTTACTGCCCTCAGGAAAGTGATCTAGCAGGGTCGTGGCATTTACTGCCCTCAGGAAAGTGATGTAGCAGGGCCGTGGCCTCTACTGCTCTCAGGAGAGTGATCTAGCAGGGTCGTGGCATTTACTGCCCTCAGGAAAGTGATGTAGCAGGGTCGTGGCCTCTACTGCCCTCAGGAGAGTGATCTAGCAGGGTCGTGGCATTTACTGCCCTCAGGAAAGTGATGTGAGAGAAAATTAGGAGAGCTTTCTGAAAAAATGGAGAAAGAGCTCTCTGTGAAATTGGAAAAGAGGTTGGAGAAGGAGACAAAGAATTGGGAGGCACAAGTCGAAACTGCAGTAGCCAAGATAAGGGTCCTAGAAGTTGAGATAAATAGGCTGAAGCGAGTTACAGGGGCAGTGACCAGAGAAGACACAGCATATGAAGCTGCGAGGCCGAACAGGAAGGAAGGAATTATGAATTATGCTAAGGTCATATCAGTCTGCCAAGGAGGACCAAGGAGTGAAAGGGAAGATCAGCTGGTTGCAGATGGAGAGGGTGATAGGTCGAATGCTGAGGCACAACAAGGCTATCAAGAGCCACTGGAAAAATCAAGGGAGAAACTGACCACATACAGGCAGGATCCAGAGTCACAGAGGGTGAGGCAATGGGAGGAAGAAAGGGCAAAATCAGTGTTTATCCATGGGCTTCAGGAGAGAGAGGAAAGGACACACACTGAAAGGCAGCAGGAAGAAAGAAAGGAGATTGAGAAAATCATCACGGAAATAGGTGAAGAGATGGACGAGATTGTAAATTTTCAGAGAATAGGGGGGTACTCGAAGGGGAGAAACCGACCAATCAAGCTGATTCTCAGGACGGAAACAGTGCGGAACAGGATCCTCCAAGAGAAACCACGATTGAAATACTCGGAAGAGTACAAGAGGGTGTTCCTAGACAGAGACAGAACAAAATCAGAACGACAGCAGCTGAGGGAGAGGACAAAAAAGCGAAAGGAGCTAGGAAAAGAGACAAGGAGGGAACCAGCAGAGGTCAGTCAGAGCAGAACAGAACAGCAAGGGCAAGCACACACACAACTATTCTCAGAACCATACAACCTATCACACCATCCCAACACACACTACAATCCATACCCACAGCCTCCACCCAACACCGAGCTATAGAATCCCACAGTATGCCACCAGGTCTCCCACCCTCACAGGCCCCCCAAACCACAGTGTTGGAAAGGAAACTGAAGGTATGGTACACAAACGCTGATGGAATAACAAATAAGTGGGAGGAGTGGCATGAAAGAGTCAAAGAAGCATCACCGGACATCATAGCTCTCACAGAAACCAAGCTTACAGGTATGATAACAGATGCCATCTTTCCAACGGGATACCAAATCCTGAGGAAAGACAGAGGGAACAGGGGGGGTGGAGGAGTGGCGTTGCTGATCAAAAATCGCTGGAATTTTGATGAGCTGGAGAGAGGAGACAGCGGAGAAGAAAGTGATTACATAGTGGGAACACTTCACTCTGGAGGTCCCAAGGTGGTAATAGCAGTGATGTATAACCCACCACAGAACAGCAGGAGGCCAAGGCAAGAGTACGACGAGAGCAATAGAGCGATGGTTGACACACTGGCTAGAGTGGCCAGAAGAGCTCATGCATGCAGGGCAAAGCTCCTGATCATGGGTGACTTTAACCACAAGGAGATCGATTGGGAGAACTTGGACCCACATGGGGGCCAAGATACATGGAGGGCTAAGATGATGGAGGTGGTACTGGAAAACTTCATGTGCCAACACGTAAGGGACACTACAAGAGAGAGAGGAGAGGATGAACCAGCAAGGCTGGACTTAGTATTCACCTTGAGTAGTGCAGATATCGAGGACATCACATATGAAAGACCCCTTGGGGCCAGTGACCATGTGGTTTTAAGCTTCGAATACACAGTAGAGCTACAAGTGGAGGGAGAAGCAGGAAGGCCAGGACGAATGAAGCCAAACTACAAGAAAGGGGACTACACAGGAATGAGGAACTACCTGAACGGGGTTCAGTGGGACAGAGAACTGGCAGGGAAGCCAGTTAATGAGATGATGGAATATGTAGCAACAAAATGCAAGGAGGCTGAGGAGAGGTTTGTACCCAAGGGTAACAGGAATAATGAAAAAGCCAGGATGAGCCCATGGTTTACCCAAAGGTGCAGGGAGGCAAAAACCAAGTGTGCTAGGGAATGGAAGAAATATAGAAGGCAAAGGACCCAGGAGAATAAGGAGAACAGTCGTAGAGCCAGAAACGAATATGCACAGATAAGAAGGGAGGCCCAAAGACAATATGAAAATGACATAGCAGCGAAAGCCAAATCTGACCCGAAACTGTTGTACAGCCACATCAGGAGGAAAACAACAGTCAAGGACCAGGTAATCAGGCTAAGGAAGGAAGGAGGAGAGACAACAAGAAATGACCGTGAAGTATGTGAAGAACTCAACAAGAGATTCAAAGAAGTGTTCACAGAGGAGACAGAAGGGACTCCAGAAAGACGGAGAGGTGGGGCACACCACCAAGTGCTGGACACAGTGCACACAACCGAGGAAGAAGTGAAGAGGCTTCTGAGTGAGCTAGATACCTCAAAGGCAATGGGGCCAGATAACATCTCCCCATGGGTATTGAGAGAGGGAGCAGAGGCGCTATGTGTACCCCTAACAACAATATTCAATACATCTATCGAAACAGGGAGATTGCCTGAGGCATGGAAGACAGCAAATGTAGTCCCAATCTTTAAAAAAGGAGACAGACATGAAGCATTAAACTACAGACCAGTGTCACTGACATGTATAGTATGCAAAATCATGGAGAAGATTATCAGGAGAAGAGTGGTGGAACACCTAGAAAGGAACGATCTCATCAACAGCAGCCAACATGGTTTCAGGGACGGGAAATCCTGTGTCACAAACCTACTGGAGTTCTATGACATGGTGACAGCAGTAAGACAAGAGAGAGAGGGGTGGGTGGATTGCATTTTCTTGGACTGCAAGAAGGCGTTTGACACAGTTCCACACAAGAGATTGGTGCAAAAACTGGAGGACCAAGCAGGGATAACAGGGAAGGCACTACAATGGATCAGGGAATACTTGTCAGGAAGACAGCAGCGAGTCATGGTACGTGGCGAGGTGTCAGAGTGGGCACCTGTGACCAGCGGGGTCCCGCAGGGGTCAGTCCTAGGACCAGTGCTGTTTCTGGTATTTGTGAACGACATGACGGAAGGAATAGACTCTGAGGTGTCCCTGTTTGCAGATGACGTGAAGTTGATGAGAAGAATTCACTCGATCGAAGACCAGGCAGAACTACAAAGGGATCTGGACAGGCTGCAGACCTGGTCCAGCAATTGGCTCCTGGAGTTCAATCCCACCAAGTGCAAAGTCATGAAGATTGGGGAAGGGCAAAGAAGGCCGCAGACGGAGTACAGTCTAGGGGGTCAGAGACTACAAACCTCACTCAAGGAAAAAGATCTTGGGGTGAGTATAACACCAGGCACATCTCCTGAAGCGCACATCAACCAAATAACTGCTGCAGCATATGGGCGCCTAGCAAACCTCAGAACAGCATTCCGACATCTTAATAAGGAATCATTCAGGACCCTGTACACCGTGTACGTTAGGCCCATATTGGAGTATGCGGCACCAGTTTGGAACCCACACCTAGCCAAGCACGTGAAGAAACTAGAGAAAGTGCAAAGGTTTGCAACAAGACTAGTCCCAGAGCTAAGAGGTATGTCCTACGAGGAGAGGTTAAGGGAAATCAACCTGACGACACTGGAGGACAGGAGAGATAGGGGGGACATGATAACGACATACAAAATACTGAGAGGAATTGACAAGGTGGACAAAGACAGGATGTTCCAGAGATTGGACACAGTAACAAGGGGACACAGTTGGAAGCTGAAGACACAGATGAATCACAGGGATGTTAGGAAGTATTTCTTCAGCCACAGAGTAGTCAGTAAGTGGAATAGTTTGGGAAGCGATGTAGTGGAGGCAGGATCCATACATAGCTTTAAGCAGAGGTATGATAAAGCTCACGGCTCAGGGAGAGTGACCTAGTAGCGATCAGTGAAGAGGCGGGGCCAGGAGCTCGGACTCGACCCCCGCAACCTCAACTAGGTGAGTACAACTAGGTGAGTACACACACACACACACACACACACACACACACACACACACACACACACACACACACACACACACACACACACACACACACACACACACACACACACACACACACACACACACACACACACACACACACACACACACACACACACACACACACACACACACACACACACACACACACACACACACACACACACACACACACACACACACACACACACACACACACACACACACACACACACACACACACACACACACACACACACACACACACACACACACACACACACACACACACACACACACACACACACACACACACACACACACACACACACACACACACACACACACACACACACACACACACACACACACACACACACACACACACACACACACACACACAAACACACACACACATAGGTAGTAGGTTGGTAGACAGCAACCACCCAGGGAAGTACTACCGTCCTGCCAGATGACTGTGAAACAGAAACCTGTAACTGTTTTGCATGATGGTAGGATTGCTGGTGTCTTTTTCTGTCTCATAAACACGCTAGATAACAGGGATATCTTGCTACTCCTACTTACACTTTGGTCACACTTCACAGACACGCACATGCATATATATATACATACATCTAGGTTTTTCTCCTTTTTCTACATAGCTCTTGTTCTTCTTTATTTCTTCTATTGTCCATGGGGAAGTGGAAAAGAATCTTTCCTCCGTAAGCCATGCGTGTCGTATGAGGCGACTAAAATGCCGGGAGCAATGGGCTAGTAACCCCTTCTCCTGTAGACATTTACTAAAAAAGAGAAGAAGAAAAACTTTATAAAACTGGGATGCTTGAATGTGCGTGGATGTAGTGCGGATGACAAGAAACAGATGATTGCTGATGTTATGAATGAAAAGAAGTTGGATGTCCTGGCCCTAAGCGAAACAAAGCTGAAGGGGGTAGGGGAGTTTCGGTGGGGGGAAATAAATGGGATTAAATCTGGAGTATCTGAGAGAGTTAGAGCAAAGGAAGGGGTAGCAGTAATGTTGAATGATCAGTTATGGAAGGAGAAAAGAGAATATGAATGTGTAAATGCAAGAATTATGTGGATTAAAGTAAAGGTTGGATGCGAGAAGTGGGTCATAATAAGCGTGTATGCACCTGGAGAAGAGAGGAATGCAGAGGAGAGAGAGAGATTTTGGGAGATGTTAAGTGAATGTATAGGAGCCTTTGAACCAAGTGAGAGAGTAATTGTGGTAGGGGACCTGAATGCTAAAGTAGGAGAAACTTTTAGAGAGGGTGTGGTAGGTAAGTTTGGGGTGCCAGGTGTAAATGATAATGGGAGCCCTTTGATTGAACTTTGTATAGAAAGGGGTTTAGTTATAGGTAATACATATTTTAAGAAAAAGAGGATAAATAAGTATACAAGATATGATGTAGGGCGAAATGACAGTAGTTTGTTGGATTATGTATTGGTAGATAAAAGACTGTTGAGTAGACTTCAGGATGTACATGTTTATAGAGGGGCCACAGATATATCAGATCACTTTCTAGTTGTAGCTACACTGAGAGTAAAAGGTAGATGGGATACAAGGAGAATAGAAGCATCAGGGAAGAGAGAGGTGAAGGTTTATAAACTAAAAGAGGAGGCAGTTAGGGAAAGATATAAACAGCTATTGGAGGATAGATGGGCTAATGAGAGCATAGGCAATGGGGTCGAAGAGGTATGGGGTAGGTTTAAAAATGTAGTGTTAGAGTGTTCAGCAGAAGTTTGTGGTTACAGGAAAGTGGGTGCGGGAGGGAAGAGGAGCGATTGGTGGAATGATGATGTAAAGAGAGTAGTAAGGGAGAAAAAGTTAGCATATGAGAAGTTTTTACAAAGTAGAAGTGATGCAAGGAGGGAAGAGTATATGGAGAAAAAGAGAGAGGTTAAGAGAGTGGTGAAGCAATGTAAAAAGAGAGCAAATGAGAGAGTGGGTGAGATGTTATCAACAAATTTTGTTGAAAATAAGAAAAAGTTTTGGAGTGAGATTAACAAGTTAAGGAAGCCTAGAGAACAAATGGATTTGTCAGTTAAAAATAGGAGAGGAGAGTTATTAAATGGAGAGTTAGAGGTATTGGGAAGATGGAGGGAATATTTTGAGGAATTGTTAAATGTTGATGAAGATAGGGAAGCTGTGATTTCGTGTATAGGGCAAGGAGGAATAACATCTTGTAGGAGTGAGGAAGAGCCAGTTGTGAGTGTGGGGGAAGTTCGTGAGGCAGTAGGTAAAATGAAAGGGGGTAAGGCAGCCGGGATTGATGGGATAAAGATAGAAATGTTAAAAGCAGGTGGGGATATAGTTTTGGAGTGGTTGGTGCAATTATTTAATAAATGTATGGAAGAGGGTAAGGTACCTAGGGATTGGCAGAGAGCATGCATAGTTCCTTTGTATAAAGGCAAAGGGGACAAAAGAGAGTGCAAAAATTATAGGGGGATAAGTCTGTTGAGTATACCTGGTAAAGTGTATGGTAGAGTTATTATTGAAAGAATTAAAAGTAAGACGGAGAATAGGATAGCAGATGAACAAGGAGGCTTTAGGAAAGGTAGGGGGTGTGTGGACCAGGTGTTTACAGTGAAACATATAAGTGAACAGTATTTAGATAAGGCTAAAGAGGTCTTTGTGGCATTTATGGATTTGGAAAAGGCGTATGACAGGGTGGATAGGGGGGCAATGTGGCAGATGTTGCAGGTGTATGGTGTAGGAGGTAGGTTACTGAAAGCAGTGAAGAGTTTTTACGAGGATAGTGAGGCTCAAGTTAGAGTACATAGGAAAGAGGGAAATTATTTCCCAGTAAAAGTAGGCCTTAGACAAGGATGTGTGATGTCACCGTGGTTGTTTAATATATTTATAGATGGGGTTGTAAGAGAAGTAAATGCGAGGGTCTTGACAAGAGGCGTGGAGTTAAAAGATAAAGAATCACACATAAAGTGGGAGTTGTCACAGTTGCTCTTTGCTGATGACACTGTGCTCTTGGGAGATTCTGAAGAGAAGTTGCAGAGATTGGTGGATGAATTTGGTAGGGTGTGCAAAAGAAGAAAATTAAAAGTGAATACAGGAAAGAGTAAGGTTATGAGGATAACAAAAATATTAGGTGATGAAAGATTGGATATCAGATTGGAGGGAGAGAGTATGGAGGAGGTGAATGTATTCAGATATTTGGGAGTGGACGTGTCAGCGGATGGGTCTATGAAGGATGAGGTGAATCATAGAATTGATGAGGGGAAAAGGGTGAGTGGTGCACTTAGGAGTCTGTGGAGACAAAGAACTTTGTCCTTGGAGGCAAAGAGGGGAATGTATGAGAGTATAGTTTTACCAACACTCTTATATGGGTGTGAAGCATGGGTGATGAATGTTGCAGCGAGGAGAAGGCTGGAGGCAGTGGAGATGTCATGTCTGAGGGCAATGTGTGGTGTGAATATAATGCAGAGAATTCGTAGTTTGGAAGTTAGGAGGAGGTGCGGGATTACCAAAACTGTTGTCCAGAGGGCTGAGGAAGGGTTGTTGAGGTGGTTCGGACATGTAGAGAGAATGGAGCGAAACAGAATGACTTCAAGAGTGTATCAGTCTGTAGTGGAAGGAAGGCGGGGTAGGGGTCGGCCTAGGAAAGGTTGGAGGGAGGGGGTAAAGGAGGTTTTGTGTGCGAGGGGCTTGGACTTCCAGCAGGCGTGCGTGAGCGTGTTTGATAGGAGTGAATGGAGACGAATGGTTTTTAATACTTGACGTGCTGTTGGAGTGTGAGCAAAGTAACATTTATGAAGGGGTTCAGGGAAACCGGCAGGCCGGACTTGAGTCCTGGAGATGGGAAGTACAGTGCCTGCACTCTGAAGGAGGGGTGTTAATGTTGCAGTTTAAAAACTGTAGTGTAAAGCACCCTTCTGGCAAGACAGTGATGGAGTGAATGATGGTGAAAGTTTTTCTTTTTCGGGCCACCCTGCCTTGGTGGGAATCGGCCAGTGTGATAATAAAAAAAAATAATACCAGGGAAATACACAAGAATACCAGGGAATATACATGAATACCAGAGAAATATACAGTAACACCAGGGAAATATACAGCAATACCAGGAAAAAGTACAGAAATACCTGGGAAATATATAGGAATACAAGGGAAATATATAAGAATACCAGGGAAATATACAGCAATACCAGGGAAACACACAATAATATCAGGGAAATATACAAGTATACCAGGGAAATATACAAGACTTCCAGGGAAATATACAATAATACCAGGGATATACACAGGAATACCAGGGAAGTGCACAGGAAAAATAAAGGAGAATAAAATAGCGTGAAGGAGAGAGGGAATAAAGTGGGAAAATTGTAGAGAAAGTGGAAAGGAAGGGAAGGAGAGAGAGAGTGAGAGAAAGAGAAGGTGAGGAGGAGGAGGAGCAGGAGGAGGGAGATTCAAATGAGGGTGAAAAAGAGGAAGATTGGGGATTTCTGAATGAATAGAAGGG
>NW_027200461.1:0-20458 GCF_038502225.1 Cherax quadricarinatus | reverse complement strand
CTTCACTAATCGCTACTAGGTCACTCTCCCTGAGCCGTGAGCTTTATCATACCTCTGCTTAAAGCTATGTATGGATCCTGCCTCCACTACATCGCTTCCCAAACTATTCCACTTACTGACTACTCTGTGGCTGAAGAAATACTTCCTAACATCCCTGTGATTCATCTGTGTCTTCAGCTTCCAACTGTGTCCCCTTGTTACTGTGTGTGTGTGTGTGTGTGTGTGTGTGTGTGTGTGTTTTGTATTTTATACGTCGTTATCATAATATTGTTATCTCTACTGTCCTCCAGTGTCGTCAGGATAAGTTTCCTCAACCTCCTCCGTAGGACATACCTCTTAGCTCCGGGACTAGCCTTGTTGCAAACCTTTGCACTTTCTCAATTTCTTGACGTATTTTTCCAGGTGTGGGTTCCAACTGGTGCCTGCATACTGCAGTATGGGCCCAGGTTTATAGAACAAAAGTTAGAGATAAAATAGGTCCCCTTAAAAATAACTCTGGGGATCTCACTGACAAGGAGAATGAAATGTGCTCGATTCTTAATAATTATTTTCTCTCGGTTTCCACTCAGGAAGACACTGACAGTATCCCAGTAATTAATTTTTACAGTGGGCTTGAAGATGATAAATTATGCAGTATCACAATCACTAGCGAAATGGTTATCAAACACATAGACCGGTTAAAGCAAAATAAATCCCCGGGCCTTGATGAACTTTTTTCAAGGGTTCTTAAAGAGTGTAAAGTGGAACTCTGTGAACCTTTAACTAATATTTTTAATTTATCTCTTCAAACAGGTGTAGTGTCTGATATGTGGAAGATGGCTAATGTAATTCCTATTTTTAAAACAGGGGACAAGTCGTTACCGTCAAATTACCGCCCAATAAGCCTGACCTCAATTGTAGGCAAATTACTAGAGTCAATTATAGCTGATAGCATAAGAAGCCATCTCGATAGGCATAATTTGATTAATGATACTCAACATGGTTTCACCAGGGGCCGTTCCTGCCTAACTAATTTATTAACCTTCTTCAGCAAAGCTTTTGAGGCCGTTGATCAGGATAAAGAATTCGATATTGTTTATTTAGATTTTAGTAAGGCTTTTGATAGAGTACCACATCAGAGACTGTTGAAGAAAGTGGCTGCTCATGGCATTGGGGGGAAAATGCTGTCATGGATCGAGTCATGGCTCACTAATAGGAAGCAGAGAGTGTGCATAAATGGGGTTAAATCTGAGTGGGGATCTGTAACAAGTGGCGTTCCGCAGGGATCAGTTTTAGGCCCATTGTTGTTTATTATATATATAAACGACCTTGACGAGGGAATTACTAGTGACATAAGCAAATTTGCTGATGACACGAAGATAGGTAGGATAATCGATTCAGACGTCGATGTCTCACAACTTCAGGAGGATTTAGACAAACTCAAATCGTGGTCAGAAAAGTGGCAGATGCACTTCATTGTAGATAAATGTAAAGTTCTAAAGCTCGGGAATGTCCATAACCCTAGCACCTACCAACTTAATAATGTTGAATTTAGCCATATAGAATGCAAAAAGGATTTGAGGGTTATGGAAAGCAGCAATCTTAAACCAAGACAAGAATTCCTAAGCGTACGTAATAAGGCAAATAGATTACTGGGATTTATATCAAGAAGTGTAAGCAACAGAAGTCCATAGGTCATACTGCAGCTTTATACATCATTAGTAAGGCCTCACCTAGATTATGCAGCTCAGTTCTGGTCTCCATATTACAGAATGGACATAAATTCGTTAGAAAACATTCAGCGTAGGATGACTAAATTAATACATAGCATTAGAAATCTTCCTTATGAAGAAAGATTGAAGACTCTTAAGTTACATTCACTTGTTAGACGAACGAAGAATGAGGGGAGACCTGATCGAAGTGTATAAGTGGAAGATAGGTATTAATAAAGGGGATATTAACAAGGTCTTGAGGATATCTCTCCAAGAGAGAACCCGCAGTAATGGATTTAAATTAGATAAGTTTAGATTCAGAAAGGACATAGGAAAGTATTGGTTTGGAAATAGGGTAGTTGATGAGTGGAACAGTCTACCTAGTTGGGTTATTGAGGCTGGGACTTTGGGTAGTTTCAAATTTAAGTTGGATAAGTACATGAGTGGGAGGGGTTGGATTTGAGTGGGACTTTCACATCAGAGCTTATTTCTTGGGTGGCATTGAAAATTGGGTTGGGCAAATGTTTTGTTAGTGGGATGAATTTTTTTTGTCTACCACTCACTACTTTGTGATCGTCAATATGGCTTCAGGAAAGGTTACTCTGCTGCTGATCTGTTGTTAAACCTCTCCACTAAGTGGCACCAGTCACTGGATGAATCCAAAGTCAGCTGTGTGGTAGCACTGGACATTGCTGGCGCTTTCGACCGGGTGTGGCACCAGGGCCTCTTAGCAAAACTTCAAGCACTGGGAATTGCAGGCTCTACGCTATGTCTCCTCAGTGATTACCTTCATGGTAGATCTCTAAGTGTAGTTCTCAATGGAACGGAATCAGCAAGACATCCTATTGGGGCAAGTGTTCCACAAGGAAGCGTGCTGGGACCATTGTTATGGAATGTCTACTTCAACGACCTTCTTCATCTCATCCCAGAATCACATGCATATGCAGACGACTGTACACTGACATTCACTTATCCAAGAGAAGAAATGCCAGCTGCTCTAAGCTACATCAATCACCAGCTGAGAGCTATATCAGCTTGGGGAAATAGATGGCAAGTAACATTTGCACCTGAGAAAACGCAAATGATGATCGTCTCTAGGCACCATGATGGTAATGCTGGTGCAGTAGTAAGGATGAATGGGAGGGTGTTGGCACCTGGAGAAGAAGTTGATATCCTTGGGGTGAAATTTGACTCCAAACTAACCATGAAGAACCATGTTGTAAATCTTGCAAACAAGGCAGCCAGGAAGCTTACAGCACTTCGCCGTATCTCGCATCTGCTTGACAGTAGGGGTTGCAAGATTCTGTACGAGGCACAAGTACGCTCACACCTTGAGTATGCTCCACTTTCTTGGTTTGCCTGCCCCCCCCCCCTCTCATCTGCGACTGCTTGACAGAGTAGAGAACAGAGCAAGACGTCTCATCTCTCGCCTGGACCCATCCTGGATAGATCTGTCATTTCAGCAGAGCCTTCAACATAGGAGGGATGTGGGTGGCCTTACTGTTATGTACAAGGCCAATATTGTCAAAGTACCACACTTGGATCCACTTCGAGGACAGCGTGAAACAAGCTTTTATGCCACAAGACGGGCAGAAAGCAGCAACTTCACTCTGGCTGTACCCTTCTCCAGAACATCACTCCATCTGAGATCATATATACCCAGGATGACTCGAGTATGGAACACATTCGTACAGCATAATGATGTCAACGAGATAAAGTCAGTTGATCAAATGAAAATGCTGGCCCACAGATGGCTCCAACTTCATCCTGTTCCCTACTTGTATGTCTCATAACAATAAAAATGCTTTCAAATGAGCTGATGTAGGTAACAGCTCTTAGCTTGCCAATAAAGTTAGGAATCCTTAACCTGTAAATAGCTTGTCAATAAAGCTAGGGATCCTTAACCTTGTCAAACCCTGTGTAAAAAAAAAAGAGAGAGAGAGAGAGAGAGAGAGAGAGAGAGAGAGAGAGAGAGAGAGAGAGAGAGAGAGAGAGAGAGAGAGAGACAGAGCCCAGCAACGAAGGAAGCCTTGGATCTGTTAATTCTCCTACACCTGACATCTCTGCTTCAGCCACTGCCAGTCCACTTGACAGTGCACATACCATCTCTGATCCTACACCTGTCAGCACACCTGCCGACACTATTCTAGAATCTGGTAGCAGTGCTTCATCAGCAAGTTCTGAGCCAGGAGTTTCTCCACCAGAGATTGGTGCAGTTAATGATCAGGGAACTATCACTGCACCTGATCACCTACTGCGCCAAAGTACGAACAGCAGGGACACATCTGTCAGAACTGGTAGAGGACGGGGCAGAGGACGTGGAGAGGACGTGGAGGAGGAAGACATCTACAGCCGTCTCACCCTCCACTAACACAGTTCCAGCGGCAGAATCTGAGGACAAATCTGCAAAACACAGGAGGTGCAACAAATCCTAGTCCACCCTCCCAGGCACCTAGGCTGTGCTCTCGCTGTCACCGGAAGGGGCACACTGCCAACAACTGCCTGCGAGATACCAGGTGTAATTACTGCTACAAGAAAGGACATAAGGAGGACCAGTGTCGGAAGAAAAAGGAACTTGACAGACAGGGCCACCTGTTTAGAGACCTGTTCTCAGAACAAACCAGCAGGATCTCTGAATTGGTGAACACTCTCACACGTCACCCACTTAGCTACTCCTATCCCAGCCCAGCAGGTGGGATTGTGCCTTATACAAGACCACAGACCTACATCCCTGCAGCTGCCTCAGTACCCTACCTCTCTCAAGGGCAGGCACCTTACATTCCCTACACACCCACCACCTCAAGCTGACCACTTCATCATGAGGAGCCAGTCTATCAGCATCCTGTCGGCCAACATTAGAGGTTTCATTACTAATGTTGGAGAGCTCACACATAGCTTTGTGAACACTCGACGTCCCGACATGATAGCTGTTGTTGAAACATTTTTGGATGACAGGACTCCAGAAAATTTTGCAAGAATTGCTGGCTACACCTCATGGATGAGAAGAGACAGGCAAGGGCAAGGAGGTGGTGTTGCTGTGTGCTTCTCTAAAAGTGTTCATGCCCAGCACATTGATGTTGCCACCCCTACACATCTTGAAATGATGTTCTTCAAGCTCTGTATAAACACTAGTACCTCTGTACTAGCATGTGCAATGTACAGACCTCAGTGGCAACATGCAGACCCTATCAACTTCCTAATGGAAAATATTGACTCCCTTCTGCTACAACACAACTGTCAACATATTATAATTGTTGGTGACCTCAACCAGCACCTTATACAGAGGGACTTTGATGACCTTCTTGCAGTGTTTGACATGAGAAACTTTGTTGATTTCCCTACTCATATCTCTGGCTCCTCCCTTGACCCAGTAGTGAGTGATCTGGCAGAAGGCATAGTCACTTGTCAACCCCTCGGCTACGTTGGATCGTCTGACCACAAGGCTGTTTTTACGACACTTAAGATCCCAACAGAACGAGGTGAGGAGTCCACACGCACAACCTGGCTATGGGAAAGAGGTAATTGGCCAGCCCTTTGCTCTGAGCTCGCCACCACCGATTGGAATGCTCTTCTCCAAGGGGATGTTGACAACCAAGTGAAAGCCTTCACTGGACACATCCTTAATCTACAACAAGAACACATTCCTCACCGGCAATATGTGACAAAGCCTACAGATCAGCCTTGGTTTGGCTTTCGTTGTAGAGAGGCTGCTACTGCTAAGTACAAAGCATGGCGAAGGTATAAGAGACATCCTACCACCTATAACAGGAACTTGCACATGCAAGCCTGTAGGCATATGGGTGATGTTCAAAAGTGGGCCATTGCTAAATGGGAGGTGGACACTAAAAGAAAGCTAGCATCAGGTAGGGTAGGCTCCAAAACCTGGTGGTCCCTGGTCAAGGACAGACAAGGTTATCTGCCTGATGAACTCATTCCACCTCTAAATCGACAGGATGGGACCACCTCTACTAGTAGTCAAGAGAAGGCGGACCTCTTTGCTGAACACTTTGCTACCAAAATGCAAGTTCCTGATCCAGCAAGGGACCCTCCTTGGCTAGCTGCAAGAACTGTGTCAAAACTGTCAGTGGTGACAATAAGGCAGGAGGAGGTGCATTTCCTTCTTAAATCGCTTGACCAAGAAAAGGCTGTGGGCCCAGACAAGTTGAGCCCAAGATTGTTGAGAAGATGTGCAGACCAGCTAGCAGCACCTCTAACTCGCATCTTTCAGCACTGCCTAGTACAGTGTAAATGGCCCTCTCTATGGAAAGAGGCAAATGTAGTCCCTGTTCACAAAAAGAAGAGCAGAGCAGAAATCAGCAACTACAGACCAGTGTCACTCCTGTCAATCACTGGTAAGATCCTTGAGACAATAATCTCAAGACAAATGACAGAGTTTTTTGACTACCACTCACTACTTTGTGATCGTCAATATGGCTTCAGGAAAGGTTACTCTGCTGCTGATCTGTTGTTAAACCTCTCCACTAAGTGGCACCAGTCACTGGATGAATCCAAAGTCAGCTGTGTGGTAGCACTGGACATTGCTGGCGCTTTCGACCGGGTGTGGCACCAGGGCCTCTTAGCAAAACTTCAAGCACTGGGAATTGCAGGCTCTACGCTATGTCTCCTCAGTGATTACCTTCATGGTAGATCTCTAAGTGTAGTTCTCAATGGAACGGAATCAGCAAGACATCCTATTGGGGCAAGTGTTCCACAAGGAAGCGTGCTGGGACCATTGTTATGGAATGTCTACTTCAACGACCTTCTTCATCTCATCCCAGAATCACATGCATATGCAGACGACTGTACACTGACATTCACTTATCCAAGAGAAGAAATGCCAGCTGCTCTAAGCTACATCAATCACCAGCTGAGAGCTATATCAGCTTGGGGAAATAGATGGCAAGTAACATTTGCACCTGAGAAAACGCAAATGATGATCGTCTCTAGGCACCATGATGGTAATGCTGGTGCAGTAGTAAGGATGAATGGGAGGGTGTTGGCACCTGGAGAAGAAGTTGATATCCTTGGGGTGAAATTTGACTCCAAACTAACCATGAAGAACCATGTTGTAAATCTTGCAAACAAGGCAGCCAGGAAGCTTACAGCACTTCGCCGTATCTCGCATCTGCTTGACAGTAGGGGTTGCAAGATTCTGTACGAGGCACAAGTACGCTCACACCTTGAGTATGCTCCACTTTCTTGGTTTGCCTGCCCCCCCCCCTCTCATCTGCGACTGCTTGACAGAGTAGAGAACAGAGCAAGACGTCTCATCTCTCGCCTGGACCCATCCTGGATAGATCTGTCATTTCAGCAGAGCCTTCAACATAGGAGGGATGTGGGTGGCCTTACTGTTATGTACAAGGCCAATATTGTCAAAATACCACACTTGGATCCACTTCGAGGACAGCGTGAAACAAGCTTTTATGCCACAAGACGGGCAGAAAGCAGCAACTTCACTCTGGCTGTACCCTTCTCCAGAACATCACTCCATCTGAGATCATACATACCCAGGATGACTCGAGTATGGAACACATTCGTACAGCATAATGATGTCAACGAGATAAAGTCAGTTGATCAAATGAAAATGCTGGCCCACAGATGGCTCCAACTTCATCCTGTTCCCTACTTGTATGTCTCATAACAATAAAAATGCTTTCAAATGAGCTGATGTAGGTAACAGCTCTTAGCTTGCCAATAAAGTTAGGAATCCTTAACCTGTAAATAGCTTGTCAATAAAGCTAGGGATCCTTAACCTTGTCAAACCCTGTGTAAAAAAAAAAAAAAAAAAAAAAAAAAAAAAAAAAAAACATCTCTGGCTCCTCCCTTGACCCAGTAGTGAGTGATCTGGCAGAAGGTATAGTCACTTGTCAACCCCTCGGCTACGTTGGATCGTCTGACCACAAGGCTGTTTTTACGACACTTAAGATCCCAACAGAACGAGGTGAGGAGTCCACACGCACAACCTGGCTATGGGAAAGAGGTAATTGGCCAGCCCTTTGCTCTGAGCTCGCCACCACCGATTGGAATGCTCTTCTCCAAGGGGATGTTGACAACCAAGTGAAAGCCTTCACTGGACACATCCTTAATCTACAACAAGAACACATTCCTCACCGGCAATATGTGACAAAGCCTACAGATCAGCCTTGGTTTGGCTTTCGTTGTAGAGAGGCTGCTACTGCTAAGTACAAAGCATGGCGAAGGTATAAGAGACATCCTACCACCTATAACAGGAACTTGCACAGGCAAGCCTGTAGGCATATGGGTGACGTTCAAAAGTGGGCCATTGCTAAATGGGAGGTGGACACTAAAAGAAAGCTAGCATCAGGTAGGGTAGGCTCCAAAACCTGGTGGTCCCTGGTCAAGGACAGACAAGGTTATCTGCCTGATGAACTCATTCCACCTCTAAATCGACAGGATGGGACCACCTCTACTAGTAGTCAAGAGAAGGCGGACCTCTTTGCTGAACACTTTGCTACCAAAATGCAAGTTCCTGATCCAGCAAGGGACCCTCCTTGGCTAGCTGCAAGAACTGTGTCAAAACTGTCAGTGGTGACAATAAAGCAGGAGGAGGTGCATTTCCTTCTTAAATTGCTTGACCAAGAAAAGGCTGTGGGCCCAGACAAGTTGAGCCCAAGATTGCTGAGAAGATGTGCAGACCAGGTAGCAGCACCTCTAACTCGCATCTTTCAGCACTGCCTAGTACAGTGTAAATGGCCCTCTCTATGGAAAGAGGCAAATGTAGTCCCTGTTCACAAAAAGAAGAGCAGAGCAGAAATCAGCAACTACAGACCAGTGAAACTCCTCTCAAAGAGAGAGAGAGAGAGAGAGAGAGAGAGAGAGAGGTGGACACTAAAAGAAAGCTAGCATCAGGTAGGGTAGGCTCCAAAACCTGGTGGTCCCTGGTCAAGGACAGACAAGGTTATCTGCCTGATGAACTCATTCCACCTCTAAATCGACAGGATGGGACCACCTCTACTAGTAGTCAAGAGAAGGCGGACCTCTTTGCTGAACACTTTGCTACCAAAATGCAAGTTCCTGATCCAGCAAGGGACCCTCCTTGGCTAGCTGCAAGAACTGTGTCAAAACTGTCAGTGGTGACAATAAGGCAGGAGGAGGTGCATTTCCTTCTTAAATCGCTTGACCAAGAAAAGGCTGTGGGCCCAGACAAGTTGAGCCCAAGATTGTTGAGAAGATGTGCAGACCAGCTAGCAGCACCTCTAACTCGCATCTTTCAGCACTGCCTAGTACAGTGTAAATGGCCCTCTCTATGGAAAGAGGCAAATGTAGTCCCTGTTCACAAAAAGAAGAGCAGAGCAGAAATCAGCAACTACAGACCAGTGTCACTCCTGTCAATCACTGGTAAGATCCTTGAGACAATAATCTCAAGACAAATGACAGAGTTTTTTGACTACCACTCACTACTTTGTGATCGTCAATATGGCTTCAGGAAAGGTTACTCTGCTGCTGATCTGTTGTTAAACCTCTCCACTAAGTGGCACCAGTCACTGGATGAATCCAAAGTCAGCTGTGTGGTAGCACTGGACATTGCTGGCGCTTTCGACCGGGTGTGGCACCAGGGCCTCTTAGCAAAACTTCAAGCACTGGGAATTGCAGGCTCTACGCTATGTCTCCTCAGTGATTACCTTCATGGTAGATCTCTAAGTGTAGTTCTCAATGGAACGGAATCAGCAAGACATCCTATTGGGGCAAGTGTTCCACAAGGAAGCGTGCTGGGTCCATTGTTATGGAATGTCTACTTCAACGACCTTCTTCATCTCATCCCAGAATCACATGCATATGCAGACGACTGTACACTGACATTCACTTATCCAAGAGAAGAAATGCCAGCTGCTCTAAGCTACATCAATCACCAGCTGAGAGCTATATCAGCTTGGGGAAATAGATGGCAAGTAACATTTGCACCTGAGAAAACGCAAATGATGATCGTCTCTAGGCACCATGATGGTAATGCTGGTGCAGTAGTAAGGATGAATGGGAGGGTGTTGGCACCTGGAGAAGAAGTTGATATCCTTGGGGTGAAATTTGACTCCAAACTAACCATGAAGAACCATGTTGTAAATCTTGCAAACAAGGCAGCCAGGAAGCTTACAGCACTTCGCCGTATCTCGCATCTGCTTGACAGTAGGGGTTGCAAGATCCTGTACGAGGCACAAGTACGCTCACACCTTGAGTATGCTCCACTTTCTTGGTTTGCCTGCCCCCCCCCCCTCTCATCTGCGACTGCTTGACAGAGTAGAGAACAGAGCAAGACGTCTCATCTCTCGCCTGGACCCATCCTGGATAGATCTGTCATTTCAGCAGAGCCTTCAACATAGGAGGGATGTGGGTGGCCTTACTGTTATGTACAAGGCCAATATTGTCAAAGTACCACACTTGGATCCACTTCGAGGACAGCGTGAAACAAGCTTTTATGCCACAAGACGGGCAGAAAGCAGCAACTTCACTCTGGCTGTACCCTTCTCCAGAACATCACTCCATCTGAGATCATACATACCCAGGATGACTCGAGTATGGAACACATTCGTACAGCATAATGATGTCAACGAGATAAAGTCAGTTGATCAAATGAAAATGCTGGCCCACAGATGGCTCCAACTTCATCCTGTTCCCTACTTGTATGTCTCATAACAATAAAAATGCTTTCAAATGAGCTGATGTAGGTAACAGCTCTTAGCTTGCCAATAAAGTTAGGAATCCTTAACCTGTAAATAGCTTGTCAATAAAGCTAGGGATCCTTAACCTTGTCAAACCCTGTGTATGACACCAAATATCAGGCCAGATATCAGGTCAAATATCAGGTCAAGTATCATAGGCCAAATATCAGGTCAAATATCAGGTCAAATATCAGGTCAAATATCAGGTCAAATATCAGGTCAAATATCAGGTCAAGTATCAGGTCAAATATGAGGTCAAATATCAGGTCAAATATCAGGTCAAATATCAGGTCAAATATCAGGTCAAGTATCAGGTCAAGTATCAGGCCAAATATCAGGTCAAATATCAGGTCAAATATCAGGTCAAGTATCAGGCCAAATATCAGGTCAAATATCAGGTCAAATATCAGGTCAAATATCAGGTCAAATATCAGGTCAAGTATCAGGTCAAATATGAGGTCAAATATCAGGTCAAATATCAGGTCAAATATCAGGTCAAATATCAGGTCAAGTATCAGGTCAAGTATCAGGTCAAATATCAGGTCAAATATCAGGTCAAATATCAGGTCAAATATCAGGTCAAATATCAGGTCAAATATCAGGTAAAATATCAGGTAAAATATCAGGTCAAATATCAGGTCAAGTATCAGGTCAAATATGAGGTCAAATATCAGGTCAAATATCAGGTCAAATATCAGGTCAAATATCAGGTCAAATATCAGGTCAAGTATCAGGTCAAATATCAGGTCAAATATCAGGTCAAATATCAGGTCAAATATCAGGTCAAATATCAGGTCAAGTATCAGGTCAAGTATCAGGTCAAATATCAGGTCAAATATCAGGTCAAATATCAGGTCAAATATCAGGTCAAATATCAGGTCAAATATCAGGTCAAATATCAGGTCAAATATCAGGTCAAATATCAGGTCAAATATCAGGTCAAATATCAGGTCAAATATCAGGTCAAGTATTAGGTCAAATATCAGGTCAAATATCAGGTCAAATATCAGGTCAAATATCAGGTCAAATATCAGGTCAAATATCAGGTCAAATATCAGGTCAAATATCAGGTCAAATATCAGGTCGAATATCAGGTCTAATATCAGGTCAAATATCAGGTCAAATATCAGGTCAAATATCAGGTCAATTATCAGTTCAAGTATCAGGTCAAATATCAGGTCAAATATCAAGTCAAATATCAGGTCAAGTATCAGGTCAAGTATCCGGTCAAATATCAGGTCAAATATCAGGTCAAATATCAGGTCAAATATCAGGTCAAATATCAGGTCAAATAACAGGTCAAGTATTAGGTCAAATATCAGGTCAAATATCAGGTCAAATATCAGGTCAAATATCAGGTCAAATATCAGGTCAAATATCAGGTCAAATATCAGGTCAAATATCAGGTCAAATAACAGGTCAAATATCAGATCAAATATCAGGTCAAATATCAGGACAAATATCAGGTCAAATATCAGGTCAAATATCAGGTCAAATATCAGGTCAAATATCAGGTCAAATATCAGGCCAAATATCAGGTCAAGTATCAGGTCAAATATCAGGTCAAATATCAGGTCAAGTATCAGGTCAAATATCAGGTCAAATATCAGGTCAAGTATCAGGTCAAATATCAGGTCAAATATCAGGTCAAGTATCAGGTCAAATATCAGGTCAAGTATCAGGTCAAATATCAGGTCAAGTATCAGGTAAAATATCAGGTCTATCAGGTCGGTATCAGGTCAAATATCAGGTCAAGTATCAGGTCAAATATCAGGTCAAGTATCAGGTAAAATATCAGGTCAAATATCAGGTCAAGTATCAGGTCAAATATCAGGTCAAGTATCAGGTAAAATATCAGGTCAAATATCAGGTCAATTATCAGGTCAAATATCAGGTCAAGTATCAGGTCAAATATCAGGTCAAGTATCAGGTCAAGTATCAGGTCAAATATCAGGTCAAATATCAGGTCAAGTATCAGGTCAAATATCAGGTCAAGTATCAGGTCAAATATCAGGTCAAATATCAGGTCAAGTATCAGGTCAAATATCAGGTCAAGTATCAGGTCAAATATCAGGTCAAATATCAGGTCAAGTATCAGGTCAAATATCAGGTCAAATATCAGGTCAAGTATCAGGTCAAATATCAGGTCAAGTATCAGGTCAAGTATCAGGACAAATATCAGGTCAAATATCAGGTCAAGTATCAGGTCAAATATCAGCTCAAATATCAGGTCAAGTATCAGGTCAAATATCAGGTCAAGTATCAGGTCAAATATCAGGTCAAGTATCAGGTCAAGTATCAGGTCAAATATAAGTCAAATATCAGGTCAAACATCAGGTCAAATATCAGGTCAAGTATCAGGTCAAGTATCAGGTCAAGTATCAGGTCAAATATCAGGTCAAGTATCAGGTCAAGTATCAGGTCAAGTATCAGGTCAAGTATCAGGTCAAGTATCAGGTCAGATATCAGGTCAAATATCAGGTCAAATATCAGGTCAAATATCAGGTCAAATATCAGGTCAAATATCAGGTCAAGTATCAGGTCAAGTATCAGGTCAAATATCAGGTCAAATATCAGGTCAAATATCAGGACAAATATCAGGTCAAATATCAGGTCAAATATCAGGTCAAATATCAGGTCAAATATCAGGTCAAGTATCAGGTCAAGTATCAGGTCAAATATCAGGTCAAGTATCAGGTCAAATATCAGGTCAAATATCAGGTCAAGTATCAGGTCAAGTATCAGGTCAAATATCAGGTCAAATATCAGGTCAAGTATCAGGTCAAGTATCAGGTCAAATATCAGGTCAAGTATCAGGTCAAATATGTTACAGATAAACACTGGTATCAAGATTATTTTTGAATAACGAAAAATTACCACTGATGCTGGAATAATGTAATTAATAATGTAAGAGTGTTAGTAATGTAATTAATAATGTAAGTGTTAGTAATGTAATTAATAATGTAAGAGTGTTAGTAATGTAATTAATAATGTAAGAGTGTTAGTAATGTAATTAATGATGTAAGAGTGTTAGTAATGTAATTAATAATGTAAGAGTGTTAGTAATGTAATTAATAATGTAAGAGTGTTAGTAATGTAATTAATAATGTAAGAGTGTTAGTAATGTAATTAATAATGTAAGAGTGTTAGTAATGTAATTAATAATGTAAGAGTGTTAGTAATGTAATTAATAATGTAATGTGTTAGTAATGTAATTAATAATGTAAAAGAATGTTAGTAATGTAATTAATAATGTAAGAGTGTTAGTAATGTAATTAATAATGTAAGATTGTTAGTAATGTAATTAATAATGTAAGTTGTGTTAGTAATGTAATTAATAATGTAAGAGTGTTAGTAATGTAATTAATAATGTAAGAGTGTTAGTAATGTAATTAATAATGTAAGAGTGTTAGTAAGTAATTAATAATGTAAGAGTGTTAGTAATGTAATTAATAATGTAAGAGCGTTAGTAATGTAATTAATAATGTAAGAGTGTTAGTAATGTAATTAATAATGTAAGAGTGTTGTAATGTAATTAATAATGTAAGAGTGTTAGTAATGTAATTAATAATGTAAGAGTGTTAGTAATGTAACTTAATAATGTAAGAGGTTGTTAGTAATGTAATTAATAATGTAAGAGTAAGTTAGTAATAATTAATAATGTAAGAGTGTTAGTAATGTAAAATTAATAATGTAAGAGTGTTAGTAATGTAATAATAATAAGAGTGTTAGTAATGTAATTAATAATGTAAGAGTGTTAGTAATGTAATTAATAATGTAAGGGTGTTAGTAATGTAATTAATAATGTAAAAGTGTTAGTAATGTAATTAATAATGTAAGAGTGTTAGTAATGTAATTAATAATGTAAGATTGTTAGTAATGTAATTAATAATGTAAGAGTGTTAGTAATGTAATTAATAATGTAAGAGTGTTAGTAATGTAATTAATAATGTAAGAGTGTTAGTAATGTAATTAATAATGTAAGAGTGTTAGTAATGTAATTAATAATGTAAGAGTGTTAGTAATGTAAGAGTGTTAGTAATGTAAGAGTGTTAGTAATGTAAGAGTGTTAGTAATGTAATTAATAATGTAAGAGTGTTAGTAATGTAAGAGTGTTAGTAATGTAATTAATAATGTAAGAGTGTTAGTAATGTAAGAGTGTTAGTAATGTAAGAGTGTTTGTAATGTAAGAGTGTTAGTAATGTAATTAATAATGTAAGAGTGTTAGTAATGTAATTAATAATGTAAGAGTTTTAGTAATGTAAGAGTGTTAGTAATGTAATTAATAATGTAAGAGTGTTAGTAATGTAATTAATAATGTAAGAGTTTTAGTAATGTAAGAGTGTTAGTAATGTAATTAATAATGTAAGAGTGTTAGTAATGTAATTAATAATGAAAGAGTGTTAGTAATGTAATTAATAATGTAAGAGTGTTAGTAATGTAAGAGTGTTAGTAATGTAATTAATAATGTAAGAGTGTTAGTAATGTAAGAGTGTTAGTAATCAGTAATGTAAGAGTGTTAGTAATCAGTAATGTAAGAGTGTTAGTAATCAATAATTTAAGAGTGTTAGTAATCAGTAATGTAAGAGTGTTAGTAATCAATAATTTAAGAGTGTTAGTAATCAATAATTTAAGAGTGTTAGTAATCAATAATTTAAGAGTGTTAGTAATCAGTAATGTAAGAGTGTTAGTAATCAATAATTTAAGAGTGTTAGTAATCAATAATTTAAGAGTGTTAGTAATCAATAATTTAAAAGTGTTAGTAATCAGTAATGTAAGAGTGTTAGTAATCAATAATTTAAGAGTGTTAGTAATCAGTAATGTAAGAGTGTTAGTAATCAATAATTTAAGAGTGTTAGTAATCAGTAATGTAAGAGTGTTAGTAATGTAATTAATAATGTAAGAGTGTTAGTAATGTAAGAGTGTTAGTAATCAATAATTTAAGAGTGTTAGTAATCAATCATATAAGAGTGTTAGTAATCAATAATTTAAGAGTGTTAGTAATTAATAATGTAAGAGTGTTAGTAATCAATAATATAAGAGTGTTAGTAATCAATAATATAAGAGTGTTAGTAATCAGTAATGTAAGAGTGTTAGTAATTAATAATGTAAGAGTGTTAGTAATTAATAATGTAAGAGTGTTAGTAATTAATAATGTAAGAGTGTTAGTAATCAGTAATGTAAGAGTGTTAGTAATTAATAATGTAAGAGTGTTAGTAATTAATAATGTAAGAGTGTTAGTAATTAATAATGTAAGAGTGTTAGTAATTAATAATGTAAGAGTGTTAGTAATCAGTAATGTAAGAGTGTTAGTAATTAATAATGTAAGAGTGTTAGTAATCAGTAATGTAAGAGTGTTAGTAATTAATAATGTAAGAGTGTTAGTAATCAATAATATAAGAGTGTTAGTAATCAATAATATAAGAGTGTTAGTAATTAATAATGTAAGAGTTTTAGTAATCAGTAATGTAAGAGTGTTAGTAATCAATAAGATAAGAGTGTTAGTAATCAGTAATGTAAGAGTGTTAGCAATCAATAAGATAAGAGTGTTAGTAATCAGTAATGTAAGAGTGTTAGTAATCAATAAGATAAGAGTGTTAGTAATCAGTAATGTAAGAGTGTTAGTAATCAATAAGATAAGAGTGTTAGTAATCAATAATGTAAGAGTGTTAGTAATCAATAATTTAAGAGTGTTAGTAATCAATAATGTAAGAGTGTTAGTAATCAATAATGTAAGAGTGTTAGTAATCAATAATATAAGAGTGTTAGTAATCAATAATTTAAGAGTGTTAGTAATCAGTAATATAAGAGTGTTAGTAATCAGTAATATAAGAGTGTTAGTAGTCAGTAATATAAGAGTGTTAGTAATTAGTAATGTAAGAGTCAGTGAAGGTAATATGGTAGCAGTGAAACACGACTCAGCAGTGACTATCAAGACCGAGGTGGTAAACACTGCGAGAATGGCAGCAGTGAAACTCAAAGTTTGTCGACACTAGATGTGTGTCCTCCACAACTCTGGCTGCAGAGCTTCGCAGTGGCCATTAATATGAAACACCCGTGTGGGTTTGTGTTCCTCAGTGACTGCAAAATAAAATAACGATTTTTTCGATGTATATATCTTCTATGACGTTTTAGACCACTAGACCACACAATCCTTAACAATGGCGCATCCAGCCAAGCTAGATGTTGTACCCGCCATCGAAGGACATACGGTGGTGTGGACGCCTCTGAGCTGGTTTCATTCTACATTACCAATATGTAGCCTGGCTGGACGCACCATTGTGTGGTCTAGTGGTCTTAAGTCATGGCTTTTCGCTCACCATGAGGAGGGCCAAGGCAGCATGGGTTCGACTCCTTGGCTAGTGCTGTATAGTTATTGATCAATAAAACTCGTTTCGTGGATACAATATCTACTATACGTACTGCAGGAGAGCAAAGAATTAATTATAATTACGGTACGTTATAAATTCACTGTATATGCGAGGAATCCCAGAACTTTGAGGTCAGCAGAAGGGTAAACACAGACTGTCACCGGAGGTACCAAACTTTGAGGTCAGCAGAAGGGTAAACACAGACTGTCACCGGAGGTACCAAACTTTGAGGTCAGCAGAAGGGTAAACACAGACTGTCACCGGAGGTACCAAACTTTGAGGTCAGCAGAAGGGTAAACACAGACTGTCACCGGAGGTACCAAACTTTGAGGTCAGCAGAAGGGTAAACACAGACTGTCACCGGAGGTAGCAACATTATCTTAGTATCAAACTGTATCAAATTTAATATTCCTTGAGCACAATACAAGCAATAAGCAGTTTACCCAGAGGTGAAAACAAACTGTGAATTTATTCTCTTGTTACGAGACTTTTAAATGTACTGGAGGACATTTCTGCTAGTTTCCATTCCAGGAAGGCGTTCCAGGCGTTCCAGGCGTCCCTGAGAGGCTTCTCTGAGCAGAGTAACGACTGGGAGACACCCGCTTAGTTTTGGATCGTTATTTATACGTCGTGAAACTCTTTGCATTTTAAACAGCTAAGGTATGGAGGTGACAGAGAAGCAAAAGTCTGACAGCAGCTCTGGTTTTGTGTAGGCAATTTTAAATCAATAATATTTTCAATAATGAAGAATAATCTGGAACAAAGACATGTATTTTTGGAAGGTGATACAAGTGGAAAGAAATTAAATCAAGAATTTAAATAAGAACATAAGAACATAAGAATGAAGGAACACTGAGGAAGGCCTACTGGCCCATACAAGGCAGGTCCTTATATAAGGACAATGTTGACATGTTACTTAAAATTAGATAAAGTTTTAAATATAGAGATATTTATTGTTATTGCTGTTGTAGCACTGGGGAGCGATAAATCCGTAGGGGTTATACAGCGTCTGTGTAGGGGGAAGGATGGAAGGCTCTCAGGCTTAATTCATGGAACTGGAACACAGATCCAGGTCCCTAGATCAAGAGCCCCACACCAGTATCAAGACCCCCCGGTGAACCACTGTCTTCTAGGGTGAACCACTGTCTTCTAGGGTGAACCACTGTCTTATATGATGAACCACTGTCTTCTAGGGTGAACCACTGTCTTCTAGGGTGAACCACTGTCTTCTAGGGTGAACCACTGTCTTCTAGGGTGAACCACTGTCTTCTAGGGTGAACCACTGTCTTCTAGGGTGAACCACTGTCTTCTAGGGTGAACCACTGTCTTCTAGGGTGAACCACTGTCTTATATGCTGATCCACTGTCTTCTAGGGTGAACCACTGTCTTCTAGGGTGAACCACTGTCTTCTAGGGTGAACCACTGTCTTCTAAAGTGACCAATGTCTTCCAGAGTGAACCACTGTCTTCTAGAGTGAACCACAGTCTTCTACAGTGAACCACTGACTTCTACAGTGAACTACTGTCTTCTAGAGTGAACCACTGTTTTTTAGAGTGAACCACTGGCTTCTAGAGTGAACCACTGTCTTCTAGGGTGAACCACTGTCTTCTAGAGTGAACCACTGTCTTCTAGGGTGAACCACTGTCTTCTAGGGTGAACCACTGTCTTATATGGTGAACCATTGTCTTCTAGAGTGAACCACTGTCTTCTAAGGCGAACCACTGTCTTCTAGAGCGAACCACTGTCTTCTAGAGTGAACCACTGTCTTCTAGGGTGAACCACTGTCTTCTAGAGTGAACCACTGTCTTCTATAGTGAACCACTGTCTTCTAGGGTGAGCCACTGTCCTCTAGAGTGAACCACTGTATCCTAGAGTGAACCACTGTCTTCTAGGGTGAACCACTGTCTTATATGGTGAACCATTGTCTTCTAGAGAGAGCGACTGTCTTCTTGGGTGAACCACTGTCTTCTAGAGTGAATCACTGTCTTCTAGAGTGAACCACTGTCTTCTAGAGTGAATCACTGTCTTCTAGAGTGAACCACTGTCTTCTAGGGTGAACCACTGTCTTCTAGAGTGAACCACTGTCTTCTAGGGTGAACCACTGTCTTCTAGAGTGAACCACTGTCTTCTAGAGTGAACCACTGTCTTCTAGAGTGAACCACTGTCTTCTAGAGTGAACCACTGTCTTCTAGAGTGAACCACTGTCTTCTAGGGTGAACCACTGTCTTCTAGGGTGAACCACTGTCTTCTAGAGTGAACCACTGTCTTCTAGGGTGAACCACTGTCTTCTAGGGTGAACCACTGTCTTCTAGAGTGAACCACTGTCTTCTAGGGTGAAGCACTGTCTTCTAGGGTGAACCACTGTCTTCTAGAGTGAACCACTGTCTTCTAGAGTGAACCACTGTCTTCTAGGGTGAACCACTGTCTTCTAGAGTGAATCACTGTCTTCTAGAGTGAACCACTGTCTTCTAGGGTGAACCACTGTCTTCTAGAGTGAACCACTGTCTTCTAGGGTGAACCATTGTCTTCTAGAGTGAACCACTGTCTTCTAGAGTGAACCACTGTCTTCTAGGGTGAACCACTGTCTTCTAGAGTGAACCACTGTCTTCTAGGGTGAACCATTGTATTCTAGAGTGAATCACTGTCTTCTAGAGTGAACCACTGTCTTCTAGAGTGAATCACTGTCTTCTAGAGTGAACCACTGTCTTCTAGAGTGAACCACTGTCTTCTAGAGTGAATCACTGTCTTCTAGAGTGAACCATTGTATTTTTATGTGAAAGTGTGAAATAAGGGTCGTAGGTGTAAGGTCACTTCTCGGAGGCTGCGGGTCACCACAGTTTGTGTAAATAAATAAATATATATATATACAATATATATACAATATATATATATATATATATATATATATATATATATATATATATATATATATATATATATATATATATATATATATATATATATATATATATATATAGGGAGATACCACCTATAGAACTGTTATAAGGACCCTCATCCTCAGAGAAAAGAATAAACTTGCTTCAGGGAACACTCAAGGTTCTCCCTGAAACTGTTTGAGAAGTTTCTCCTACCACCCTTTATATTTCAAGTATGTTTTATTTAAAGACAAAATACATTGGCCAAACATTCACAAAAATACAACAGAAAGCAAAACAACATAGGTAACTCAGAGCTACATCTCGATTACTTCGTCCAGCCTCTGCGGTGGGCTCAGCCCAGAATGCTGCAGGCATTTCCTTTCTGGATTGCAACACTGAGTCTCTGAAAGAGAAAGCTGGTCGCCCTGTGGTCCTTGGTTTCTATGATGAGCTTTTCACCCAGCTCTTTGAGGAACTTTAGAGCACACTTGCCCCATGCTCCAAGGGTCTCCGGCCCTATTGGAATGAAGTTATAGCAAGGGGGAAGGTTTTCATATTTTCGGATCTTCTGGTCTCCCTGTGGCTGGCAGCTCCACCCCTTCCACTACGGAGTATGGCAAGGTAGGTGTCTGCCAATGTGGCAGCACAGGTGTAGTCCCAGGCAATCTGCTTTCCATCCTTCCAGGGTAGCAGAGTGGCTCCATCAGGACGCTTTTGACTTCCATCAGACCTCTGCACTTGGGGTTCCCTGCGAGCTGGGCAACAGGCTGTGGCGAGGCTTCTCTTTATGATGTCATTGACCTCCTCATGTCTGGCATACTTCCCTTCTGCTCTGTGACACA
>NW_027200460.1:0-20463 GCF_038502225.1 Cherax quadricarinatus | reverse complement strand
CCAACACAACCTTTTCTACTCCTTGCATGATCCTGCTCCTAACCCTACTTACAAATAACCTTGGATCTGCTGACAGGTACCTTCTAAGACAGGTACCATTCTATGACCAACGTTCGCCTTAGCTTTTTTGGGTTAAGACATGACTCAGTTCTGCACTCCTCTCTAGCTCTAAAGGTCGCAAGTCCCTTACTCCCAGCTCACCCCACCGGAGTCCCAACAGAAGAACCGGAATTTCTCTTTTCAATATCTGTCCCACGATCGCCTTTGCTGCTGGGTTAAGCCCTGGCTCTATTTCTACGACTAAGAACACTCCTCTCCAGCACTATTCTTCGTCTGTCCCGTCTTCCCCGCTCATCCCATTTGGGATCTTACCTGAACTTTCGTTCGTTCGTTACTCCACTAGCATTGCCTACTCTGAGGATTGTGAAGGTGGCCTGGTGGCTAAAGCTCCCGCTTCACACACGGGAGGCCCGGGTTCGATTCCCGGCGGGTGGAAACATTTCGACACGTTTCCTTACACCTGTTGTCCTGTTCACCTAGCAGCAAATAGGTACCTGGGTGTTAGTCGACTGGTGTGGGTCGCATCCTGGGGAACAAGATTAAGGACCCCAATGGAAATAAGTTAGACAGTCCTCGATGACGCACTGACTTTCTTGGGTTATCCTGGGTGGCTAACCCTCCGGGGTTAAAAATCCGAACGAAATCCTATCCTATCCTATCCTAGCATATCGATTGTATGAATGTAAGACGCATGTGCAACATTTTATTTTAAGTTGTCACAGGTTTTATTTATCCAGTGTTGATAATAAAAGTGGGAGACATGAAGAGGAAATTTGATGTGATGAATTCCTCATGCTATGTACGATATGTTCACGCCATCAGCCTTGATAATGTTGATTCACGAAATCGTAATGACACGACTGCAAACAAACGACGCGACGGTCTGGAGTTTTGAGACTCTCTGATCGCGGGTTCTATCCCCGCTCGTGGTATGGCTTGTTAATGTTGGTTCTGATTGAAAGGATAATCCATTAATGTTGAAAATATATCTAATTGCAAAATTTTATCAATAAATTTCAAAAAAATCTTGTTCAAAGAATAGAGCTAAATTTAAACGTTCGATACACTGACTAATTCGACATCGCTTTTTTCTCAGGACAAAGTTGAGGGAATACGTCCCCGGGATGTTTTCCCCCAAAATATGGGCACTGAGCATCTGCATACTGTAGTGTGTCTTGTAAGACTGTAGTGTGTCTTGTAAGACTGTAGTGTGTCTTGTAAGACTGTAGTGTGTCTTGTAAGACTGTAGTGTGTCTTGTAAGACTGTAGTGTGTCTTGTAAGACTGTAGTGTGTCTTGTAAGACTGTAGTGTGTCTTGTAAGACTGTAGTGTGTCTTGTAAGACTGTAGTGTGTCTTGTAAGACTGTAGTGTGTCTTGTAAGACTGTAGTGTGTCTTGTAAGACTGTAGTGTGTCTTGTAAGACTGTAGTGTGTCTTGTAAGACTGTAGTGTGTCTTGTAAGACTGTAGTGTGTCTTGTAAGACTGTAGTGTGTCTTGTAAGACTGTAGTGTGTCTTGTAAGACTGTAGTGTGTCTTGTAAGACTGTAGTGTGTCTTGTAAGACTGTAGTGTGTCTTGTAAGACTGTAGTGTGTCTTGTAAGACTGTAGTGTGTCTTGTAAGACTGTAGTGTGTCTTGTAAGACTGTAGTGTGTCTTGTAAGACTGTAGTGTGTCTTGTAAGACTGTAGTGTGTCTTGTAAGACTGTAGTGTGTCTTGTAAGACTGTAGTGTGTCTTGTAAGACTGTAGTGTGTCTTGTAAGACTGTAGTGTGTCTTGTAAGACTGTAGTGTGTCTTGTAAGACTGTAGTGTGTCTTGTAAGACTGTAGTGTGTCTTGTAAGACTGTAGTGTGTCTTGTAAGACTGTAGTGTGTCTTGTAAGACTGTAGTGTGTCTTGTAAGACTGTAGTGTGTCTTGTAAGACTGTAGTGTGTCTTGTAAGACTGTAGTGTGTCTTGTAAGACTGTAGTGTGTCTTGTAAGACTGTAGTGTGTCTTGTAAGACTGTAGTGTGTCTTGTAAGACTGTAGTGTGTCTTGTAAGACTGTAGTGTGTCTTGTAAGACTGTAGTGTGTCTTGTAAGACTGTAGTGTGTCTTGTAAGACTGTAGTGTGTCTTGTAAGACTGTAGTGTGTCTTGTAAGACTGTAGTGTGTCTTGTAAGACTGTAGTGTGTCTTGTAAGACTGTAGTGTGTCTTGTAAGACTGTAGTGTGTCTTGTAAGACTGTAGTGTGTCTTGTAAGACTGTAGTGTGTCTTGTAAGACTGTAGTGTGTCTTGTAAGACTGTAGTGTGTCTTGTAAGACTGTAGTGTGTCTTGTAAGACTGTAGTGTGTCTTGTAAGACTGTAGTGTGTCTTGTAAGACTGTAGTGTGTCTTGTAAGACTGTAGTGTGTCTTGTAAGACTGTAGTGTGTCTTGTAAGACTGTAGTGTGTCTTGTAAGACTGTAGTGTGTCTTGTAAGACTGTAGTGTGTCTTGTAAGACTGTAGTGTGTCTTGTAAGACTGTAGTGTGTCTTGTAAGACTGTAGTGTGTCTTGTAAGACTGTAGTGTGTCTTGTAAGACTGTAGTGTGTCTTGTAAGACTGTAGTGTGTCTTGTAAGACTGTAGTGTGTCTTGTAAGACTGTAGTGTGTCTTGTAAGACTGTAGTGTGTCTTGTAAGACTGTAGTGTGTCTTGTAAGACTGTAGTGTGTCTTGTAAGACTGTAGTGTGTCTTGTAAGACTGTAGTGTGTCTTGTAAGACTGTAGTGTGTCTTGTAAGACTGTAGTGTGTCTTGTAAGACTGTAGTGTGTCTTGTAAGACTGTAGTGTGTCTTGTAAGACTGTAGTGTGTCTTGTAAGACTGTAGTGTGTCTTGTAAGACTGTAGTGTGTCTTGTAAGACTGTAGTGTGTCTTGTAAGACTGTAGTGTGTCTTGTAAGACTGTAGTGTGTCTTGTAAGACTGTAGTGTGTCTTGTAAGACTGTAGTGTGTCTTGTAAGACTGTAGTGTGTCTTGTAAGACTGTAGTGTGTCTTGTAAGACTGTAGTGTGTCTTGTAAGACTGTAGTGTGTCTTGTAAGACTGTAGTGTGTCTTGTAAGACTGTAGTGTGTCTTGTAAGACTGTAGTGTGTCTTGTAAGACTGTAGTGTGTCTTGTAAGACTGTAGTGTGTCTTGTAAGACTGTAGTGTGTCTTGTAAGACTGTAGTGTGTCTTGTAAGACTGTAGTGTGTCTTGTAAGACTGTAGTGTGTCTTGTAAGACTGTAGTGTGTCTTGTAAGACTGTAGTGTGTCTTGTAAGACTGTAGTGTGTCTTGTAAGACTGTAGTGTGTCTTGTAAGACTGTAGTGTGTCTTGTAAGACTGTAGTGTGTCTTGTAAGACTGTAGTGTGTCTTGTAAGACTGTAGTGTGTCTTGTAAGACTGTAGTGTGTCTTGTAAGACTGTAGTGTGTCTTGTAAGACTGTAGTGTGTCTTGTAAGACTGTAGTGTGTCTTGTAAGACTGTAGTGTGTCTTGTAAGACTGTAGTGTGTCTTGTAAGACTGTAGTGTGTCTTGTAAGACTGTAGTGTGTCTTGTAAGACTGTAGTGTGTCTTGTAAGACTGTAGTGTGTCTTGTAAGACTGTAGTGTGTCTTGTAAGACTGTAGTGTGTCTTGTAAGACTGTAGTGTGTCTTGTAAGACTGTAGTGTGTCTTGTAAGACTGTAGTGTGTCTTGTAAGACTGTAGTGTGTCTTGTAAGACTGTAGTGTGTCTTGTAAGACTGTAGTGTGTCTTGTAAGACTGTAGTGTGTCTTGTAAGACTGTAGTGTGTCTTGTAAGACTGTAGTGTGTCTTGTAAGACTGTAGTGTGTCTTGTAAGACTGTAGTGTGTCTTGTAAGACTGTAGTGTGTCTTGTAAGACTGTAGTGTGTCTTGTAAGACTGTAGTGTGTCTTGTAAGACTGTAGTGTGTCTTGTAAGACTGTAGTGTGTCTTGTAAGACTGTAGTGTGTCTTGTAAGACTGTAGTGTGTCTTGTAAGACTGTAGTGTGTCTTGTAAGACTGTAGTGTGTCTTGTAAGACTGTAGTGTGTCTTGTAAGACTGTAGTGTGTCTTGTAAGACTGTAGTGTGTCTTGTAAGACTGTAGTGTGTCTTGTAAGACTGTAGTGTGTCTTGTAAGACTGTAGTGTGTCTTGTAAGACTGTAGTGTGTCTTGTAAGACTGTAGTGTGTCTTGTAAGACTGTAGTGTGTCTTGTAAGACTGTAGTGTGTCTTGTAAGACTGTAGTGTGTCTTGTAAGACTGTAGTGTGTCTTGTAAGACTGTAGTGTGTCTTGTAAGACTGTAGTGTGTCTTGTAAGACTGTAGTGTGTCTTGTAAGACTGTAGTGTGTCTTGTAAGACTGTAGTGTGTCTTGTAAGACTGTAGTGTGTCTTGTAAGACTGTAGTGTGTCTTGTAAGACTGTAGTGTGTCTTGTAAGACTGTAGTGTGTCTTGTAAGACTGTAGTGTGTCTTGTAAGACTGTAGTGTGTCTTGTAAGACTGTAGTGTGTCTTGTAAGACTGTAGTGTGTCTTGTAAGACTGTAGTGTGTCTTGTAAGACTGTAGTGTGTCTTGTAAGACTGTAGTGTGTCTTGTAAGACTGTAGTGTGTCTTGTAAGACTGTAGTGTGTCTTGTAAGACTGTAGTGTGTCTTGTAAGACTGTAGTGTGTCTTGTAAGACTGTAGTGTGTCTTGTAAGACTGTAGTGTGTCTTGTAAGACTGTAGTGTGTCTTGTAAGACTGTAGTGTGTCTTGTAAGACTGTAGTGTGTCTTGTAAGACTGTAGTGTGTCTTGTAAGACTGTAGTGTGTCTTGTAAGACTGTAGTGTGTCTTGTAAGACTGTAGTGTGTCTTGTAAGACTGTAGTGTGTCTTGTAAGACTGTAGTGTGTCTTGTAAGACTGTAGTGTGTCTTGTAAGACTGTAGTGTGTCTTGTAAGACTGTAGTGTGTCTTGTAAGACTGTAGTGTGTCTTGTAAGACTGTAGTGTGTCTTGTAAGACTGTAGTGTGTCTTGTAAGACTGTAGTGTGTCTTGTAAGACTGTAGTGTGTCTTGTAAGACTGTAGTGTGTCTTGTAAGACTGTAGTGTGTCTTGTAAGACTGTAGTGTGTCTTGTAAGACTGTAGTGTGTCTTGTAAGACTGTAGTGTGTCTTGTAAGACTGTAGTGTGTCTTGTAAGACTGTAGTGTGTCTTGTAAGACTGTAGTGTGTCTTGTAAGACTGTAGTGTGTCTTGTAAGACTGTAGTGTGTCTTGTAAGACTGTAGTGTGTCTTGTAAGACTGTAGTGTGTCTTGTAAGACTGTAGTGTGTCTTGTAAGACTGTAGTGTGTCTTGTAAGACTGTAGTGTGTCTTGTAAGACTGTAGTGTGTCTTGTAAGACTGTAGTGTGTCTTGTAAGACTGTAGTGTGTCTTGTAAGACTGTAGTGTGTCTTGTAAGACTGTAGTGTGTCTTGTAAGACTGTAGTGTGTCTTGTAAGACTGTAGTGTGTCTTGTAAGACTGTAGTGTGTCTTGTAAGACTGTAGTGTGTCTTGTAAGACTGTAGTGTGTCTTGTAAGACTGTAGTGTGTCTTGTAAGACTGTAGTGTGTCTTGTAAGACTGTAGTGTGTCTTGTAAGACTGTAGTGTGTCTTGTAAGACTGTAGTGTGTCTTGTAAGACTGTAGTGTGTCTTGTAAGACTGTAGTGTGTCTTGTAAGACTGTAGTGTGTCTTGTAAGACTGTAGTGTGTCTTGTAAGACTGTAGTGTGTCTTGTAAGACTGTAGTGTGTCTTGTAAGACTGTAGTGTGTCTTGTAAGACTGTAGTGTGTCTTGTAAGACTGTAGTGTGTCTTGTAAGACTGTAGTGTGTCTTGTAAGACTGTAGTGTGTCTTGTAAGACTGTAGTGTGTCTTGTAAGACTGTAGTGTGTCTTGTAAGACTGTAGTGTGTCTTGTAAGACTGTAGTGTGTCTTGTAAGACTGTAGTGTGTCTTGTAAGACTGTAGTGTGTCTTGTAAGACTGTAGTGTGTCTTGTAAGACTGTAGTGTGTCTTGTAAGACTGTAGTGTGTCTTGTAAGACTGTAGTGTGTCTTGTAAGACTGTAGTGTGTCTTGTAAGACTGTAGTGTGTCTTGTAAGACTGTAGTGTGTCTTGTAAGACTGTAGTGTGTCTTGTAAGACTGTAGTGTGTCTTGTAAGACTGTAGTGTGTCTTGTAAGACTGTAGTGTGTCTTGTAAGACTGTAGTGTGTCTTGTAAGACTGTAGTGTGTCTTGTAAGACTGTAGTGTGTCTTGTAAGACTGTAGTGTGTCTTGTAAGACTGTAGTGTGTCTTGTAAGACTGTAGTGTGTCTTGTAAGACTGTGTGTCTTGTAAGACTGTAGTGTGTCTTGTAAGACTGTAGTGTGTCTTGTAAGACTGTAGTGTGTCTTGTAAGACTGTAGTGTGTCTTGTAAGACTGTAGTGTGTCTTGTAAGACTGTAGTGTGTCTTGTAAGACTGTAGTGTGTCTTGTAAGACTGTAGTGTGTCTTGTAAGACTGTAGTGTGTCTTGTAAGACTGTAGTGTGTCTTGTAAGACTGTAGTGTGTCTTGTAAGACTGTAGTGTGTCTTGTAAGACTGTAGTGTGTCTTGTAAGACTGTAGTGTGTCTTGTAAGACTGTAGTGTGTCTTGTAAGACTGTAGTGTGTCTTGTAAGACTGTAGTGTGTCTTGTAAGACTGTAGTGTGTCTTGTAAGACTGTAGTGTGTCTTGTAAGACTGTAGTGTGTCTTGTAAGACTGTAGTGTGTCTTGTAAGACTGTAGTGTAGTGTGTCTTGTAAGACTATAGTGTGTCTTGTAAGACTGTAGTGTGTCTTGTAAGACTGTAGTGTGTCTTGTAAGACTGTAGTGTGTCTTGTAAGACTGTAGTGTGTCTTGTAAGACTGTAGTGTGTCTTGTAAGACTGTAGTGTGTCTTGTAAGACTGTAGTGTGTCTTGTAAGACTGTAGTGTGTCTTGTAAGACTGTAGTGTGTCTTGTAAGACTGTAGTGTGTCTTGTAAGACTGTAGTGTGTCTTGTAAGACTGTAGTGTGTCTTGTAAGACTGTAGTGTGTCTTGTAAGACTGTAGTGTGTCTTGTAAGACTGTAGTGTGTCTTGTAAGACTGTAGTGTGTCTTGTAAGACTGTAGTGTGTCTTGTAAGACTGTAGTGTGTCTTGTAAGACTGTAGTGTGTCTTGTAAGACTGTAGTGTGTCTTGTAAGACTGTAGTGTGTCTTGTAAGACTGTAGTGTGTCTTGTAAGACTGTAGTGTGTCTTGTAAGACTGTAGTGTGTCTTGTAAGACTGTAGTGTGTCTTGTAAGACTGTAGTGTGTCTTGTAAGACTGTAGTGTGTCTTGTAAGACTGTAGTGTGTCTTGTAAGACTGTAGTGTGTCTTGTAAGACTGTAGTGTGTCTTGTAAGACTGTAGTGTGTCTTGTAAGACTGTAGTGTGTCTTGTAAGACTGTAGTGTGTCTTGTAAGACTGTAGTGTGTCTTGTAAGACTGTAGTGTGTCTTGTAAGACTGTAGTGTGTCTTGTAAGACTGTAGTGTGTCTTGTAAGACTGTAGTGTGTCTTGTAAGACTGTAGTGTGTCTTGTAAGACTGTAGTGTGTCTTGTAAGACTGTAGTGTGTCTTGTAAGACTGTAGTGTGTCTTGTAAGACTGTAGTGTGTCTTGTAAGACTGTAGTGTGTCTTGTAAGACTGTAGTGTGTCTTGTAAGACTGTAGTGTGTCTTGTAAGACTGTAGTGTGTCTTGTAAGACTGTAGTGTGTCTTGTAAGACTGTAGTGTGTCTTGTAAGACTGTAGTGTGTCTTGTAAGACTGTAGTGTGTCTTGTAAGACTGTAGTGTGTCTTGTAAGACTGTAGTGTGTCTTGTAAGACTGTAGTGTGTCTTGTAAGACTGTAGTGTGTCTTGTAAGACTGTAGTGTGTCTTGTAAGACTGTAGTGTGTCTTGTAAGACTGTAGTGTGTCTTGTAAGACTGTAGTGTGTCTTGTAAGACTGTAGTGTGTCTTGTAAGACTGTAGTGTGTCTTGTAAGACTGTAGTGTGTCTTGTAAGACTGTAGTGTGTCTTGTAAGACTGTAGTGTGTCTTGTAAGACTGTAGTGTGTCTTGTAAGACTGTAGTGTGTCTTGTAAGACTGTAGTGTGTCTTGTAAGACTGTAGTGTGTCTTGTAAGACTGTAGTGTGTCTTGTAAGACTGTAGTGTGTCTTGTAAGACTGTAGTGTGTCTTGTAAGACTGTAGTGTGTCTTGTAAGACTGTAGTGTGTCTTGTAAGACTGTAGTGTGTCTTGTAAGACTGTAGTGTGTCTTGTAAGACTGTAGTGTGTCTTGTAAGACTGTAGTGTGTCTTGTAAGACTGTAGTGTGTCTTGTAAGACTGTAGTGTGTCTTGTAAGACTGTAGTGTGTCTTGTAAGACTGTAGTGTGTCTTGTAAGACTGTAGTGTGTCTTGTAAGACTGTAGTGTGTCTTGTAAGACTGTAGTGTGTCTTGTAAGACTGTAGTGTGTCTTGTAAGACTGTAGTGTGTCTTGTAAGACTGTAGTGTGTCTTGTAAGACTGTAGTGTGTCTTGTAAGACTGTAGTGTGTCTTGTAAGACTGTAGTGTGTCTTGTAAGACTGTAGTGTGTCTTGTAAGACTGTAGTGTGTCTTGTAAGACTGTAGTGTGTCTTGTAAGACTGTAGTGTGTCTTGTAAGACTGTAGTGTGTCTTGTAAGACTGTAGTGTGTCTTGTAAGACTGTAGTGTGTCTTGTAAGACTGTAGTGTGTCTTGTAAGACTGTAGTGTGTCTTGTAAGACTGTAGTGTGTCTTGTAAGACTGTAGTGTGTCTTGTAAGACTGTAGTGTGTCTTGTAAGACTGTAGTGTGTCTTGTAAGACTGTAGTGTGTCTTGTAAGACTGTAGTGTGTCTTGTAAGACTGTAGTGTGTCTTGTAAGACTGTAGTGTGTCTTGTAAGACTGTAGTGTGTCTTGTAAGACTGTAGTGTGTCTTGTAAGACTGTAGTGTGTCTTGTAAGACTGTAGTGTGTCTTGTAAGACTGTAGTGTGTCTTGTAAGACTGTAGTGTGTCTTGTAAGACTGTAGTGTGTCTTGTAAGACTGTAGTGTGTCTTGTAAGACTGTAGTGTGTCTTGTAAGACTGTAGTGTGTCTTGTAAGACTGTAGTGTGTCTTGTAAGACTGTAGTGTGTCTTGTAAGACTGTAGTGTGTCTTGTAAGACTGTAGTGTGTCTTGTAAGACTGTAGTGTGTCTTGTAAGACTGTAGTGTGTCTTGTAAGACTGTAGTGTGTCTTGTAAGACTGTAGTGTGTCTTGTAAGACTGTAGTGTGTCTTGTAAGACTGTAGTGTGTCTTGTAAGACTGTAGTGTGTCTTGTAAGACTGTAGTGTGTCTTGTAAGACTGTAGTGTGTCTTGTAAGACTGTAGTGTGTCTTGTAAGACTGTAGTGTGTCTTGTAAGACTGTAGTGTGTCTTGTAAGACTGTAGTGTGTCTTGTAAGACTGTAGTGTGTCTTGTAAGACTGTAGTGTGTCTTGTAAGACTGTAGTGTGTCTTGTAAGACTGTAGTGTGTCTTGTAAGACTGTAGTGTGTCTTGTAAGACTGTAGTTGTAGTGTGTCTTGTAAGACTGTAGTGTGTCTTGTAAGACTGTAGTGTGTCTTGTAAGACTGTAGTGTGTCTTGTAAGACTGTAGTGTGTCTTGTAAGACTGTAGTGTGTCTTGTAAGACTGTAGTGTGTCTTGTAAGACTGTAGTGTGTCTTGTAAGACTGTAGTGTGTCTTGTAAGACTGTAGTGTGTCTTGTAAGACTGTAGTGTGTCTTGTAAGACTGTAGTGTGTCTTGTAAGACTGTAGTGTGTCTTGTAAGACTGTAGTGTGTCTTGTAAGACTGTAGTGTGTCTTGTAAGACTGTAGTGTGTCTTGTAAGACTGTAGTGTGTCTTGTAAGACTGTAGTGTGTCTTGTAAGACTGTAGTGTGTCTTGTAAGACTGTAGTGTGTCTTGTAAGACTGTAGTGTGTCTTGTAAGACTGTAGTGTGTCTTGTAAGACTGTAGTGTGTCTTGTAAGACTGTAGTGTGTCTTGTAAGACTGTAGTGTGTCTTGTAAGACTGTAGTGTGTCTTGTAAGACTGTAGTGTGTCTTGTAAGACTGTAGTGTGTCTTGTAAGACTGTAGTGTGTCTTGTAAGACTGTAGTGTGTCTTGTAAGACTGTAGTGTGTCTTGTAAGACTGTAGTGTGTCTTGTAAGACTGTAGTGTGTCTTGTAAGACTGTAGTGTGTCTTGTAAGACTGTAGTGTGTCTTGTAAGACTGTAGTGTGTCT
Organism: Cherax quadricarinatus; assembly: GCF_038502225.1. Taxonomy (NCBI): domain Eukaryota; kingdom Metazoa; phylum Arthropoda; class Malacostraca; order Decapoda; family Parastacidae; genus Cherax; species Cherax quadricarinatus. Next base: position 10,079 of record NW_027200460.1, on the reverse strand, counting down.
TGTAAGACTGTAGTGTGTCTTGTAAGACTGTAGTGTGTCTTGTAAGACTGTAGTGTGTCTTGTAAGACTGTAGTGTGTCTTGTAAGACTGTAGTGTGTCTTGTAAGACTGTAGTGTGTCTTGTAAGACTGTAGTGTGTCTTGTAAGACTGTAGTGTGTCTTGTAAGACTGTAGTGTGTCTTGTAAGACTGTAGTGTGTCTTGTAAGACTGTAGTGTGTCTTGTAAGACTGTAGTGTGTCTTGTAAGACTGTAGTGTGTCTTGTAAGACTGTAGTGTGTCTTGTAAGACTGTAGTGTGTCTTGTAAGACTGTAGTGTGTCTTGTAAGACTGTAGTGTGTCTTGTAAGACTGTAGTGTGTCTTGTAAGACTGTAGTGTGTCTTGTAAGACTGTAGTGTGTCTTGTAAGACTGTAGTGTGTCTTGTAAGACTGTAGTGTGTCTTGTAAGACTGTAGTGTGTCTTGTAAGACTGTAGTGTGTCTTGTAAGACTGTAGTGTGTCTTGTAAGACTGTAGTGTGTCTTGTAAGACTGTAGTGTGTCTTGTAAGACTGTAGTGTGTCTTGTAAGACTGTAGTGTGTCTTGTAAGACTGTAGTGTGTCTTGTAAGACTGTAGTGTGTCTTGTAAGACTGTAGTGTGTCTTGTAAGACTGTAGTGTGTCTTGTAAGACTGTAGTGTGTCTTGTAAGACTGTAGTGTGTCTTGTAAGACTGTAGTGTGTCTTGTAAGACTGTAGTGTGTCTTGTAAGACTGTAGTGTGTCTTGTAAGACTGTAGTGTGTCTTGTAAGACTGTAGTGTGTCTTGTAAGACTGTAGTGTGTCTTGTAAGACTGTAGTGTGTCTTGTAAGACTGTAGTGTGTCTTGTAAGACTGTAGTGTGTCTTGTAAGACTGTAGTGTGTCTTGTAAGACTGTAGTGTGTCTTGTAAGACTGTAGTGTGTCTTGTAAGACTGTAGTGTGTCTTGTAAGACTGTAGTGTGTCTTGTAAGACTGTAGTGTGTCTTGTAAGACTGTAGTGTGTCTTGTAAGACTGTAGTGTGTCTTGTAAGACTGTAGTGTGTCTTGTAAGACTGTAGTGTGTCTTGTAAGACTGTAGTGTGTCTTGTAAGACTGTAGTGTGTCTTGTAAGACTGTAGTGTGTCTTGTAAGACTGTAGTGTGTCTTGTAAGACTGTAGTGTGTCTTGTAAGACTGTAGTGTGTCTTGTAAGACTGTAGTGTGTCTTGTAAGACTGTAGTGTGTCTTGTAAGACTGTAGTGTGTCTTGTAAGACTGTAGTGTGTCTTGTAAGACTGTAGTGTGTCTTGTAAGACTGTAGTGTGTCTTGTAAGACTGTAGTGTGTCTTGTAAGACTGTAGTGTGTCTTGTAAGACTGTAGTGTGTCTTGTAAGACTGTAGTGTGTCTTGTAAGACTGTAGTGTGTCTTGTAAGACTGTAGTGTGTCTTGTAAGACTGTAGTGTGTCTTGTAAGACTGTAGTGTGTCTTGTAAGACTGTAGTGTGTCTTGTAAGACTGTAGTGTGTCTTGTAAGACTGTAGTGTGTCTTGTAAGACTGTAGTGTGTCTTGTAAGACTGTAGTGTGTCTTGTAAGACTGTAGTGTGTCTTGTAAGACTGTAGTGTGTCTTGTAAGACTGTAGTGTGTCTTGTAAGACTGTAGTGTGTCTTGTAAGACTGTAGTGTGTCTTGTAAGACTGTAGTGTGTCTTGTAAGACTGTAGTGTGTCTTGTAAGACTGTAGTGTGTCTTGTAAGACTGTAGTGTGTCTTGTAAGACTGTAGTGTGTCTTGTAAGACTGTAGTGTGTCTTGTAAGACTGTAGTGTGTCTTGTAAGACTGTAGTGTGTCTTGTAAGACTGTAGTGTGTCTTGTAAGACTGTAGTGTGTCTTGTAAGACTGTAGTGTGTCTTGTAAGACTGTAGTGTGTCTTGTAAGACTGTAGTGTGTCTTGTAAGACTGTAGTGTGTCTTGTAAGACTGTAGTGTGTCTTGTAAGACTGTAGTGTGTCTTGTAAGACTGTAGTGTGTCTTGTAAGACTGTAGTGTGTCTTGTAAGACTGTAGTGTGTCTTGTAAGACTGTAGTGTGTCTTGTAAGACTGTAGTGTGTCTTGTAAGACTGTAGTGTGTCTTGTAAGACTGTAGTGTGTCTTGTAAGACTGTAGTGTGTCTTGTAAGACTGTAGTGTGTCTTGTAAGACTGTAGTGTGTCTTGTAAGACTGTAGTGTGTCTTGTAAGACTGTAGTGTGTCTTGTAAGACTGTAGTGTGTCTTGTAAGACTGTAGTGTGTCTTGTAAGACTGTAGTGTGTCTTGTAAGACTGTAGTGTGTCTTGTAAGACTGTAGTGTGTCTTGTAAGACTGTAGTGTGTCTTGTAAGACTGTAGTGTGTCTTGTAAGACTGTAGTGTGTCTTGTAAGACTGTAGTGTGTCTTGTAAGACTGTAGTGTGTCTTGTAAGACTGTAGTGTGTCTTGTAAGACTGTAGTGTGTCTTGTAAGACTGTAGTGTGTCTTGTAAGACTGTAGTGTGTCTTGTAAGACTGTAGTGTGTCTTGTAAGACTGTAGTGTGTCTTGTAAGACTGTAGTGTGTCTTGTAAGACTGTAGTGTGTCTTGTAAGACTGTAGTGTGTCTTGTAAGACTGTAGTGTGTCTTGTAAGACTGTAGTGTGTCTTGTAAGACTGTAGTGTGTCTTGTAAGACTGTAGTGTGTCTTGTAAGACTGTAGTGTGTCTTGTAAGACTGTAGTGTGTCTTGTAAGACTGTAGTGTGTCTTGTAAGACTGTAGTGTGTCTTGTAAGACTGTAGTGTGTCTTGTAAGACTGTAGTGTGTCTTGTAAGACTGTAGTGTGTCTTGTAAGACTGTAGTGTGTCTTGTAAGACTGTAGTGTGTCTTGTAAGACTGTAGTGTGTCTTGTAAGACTGTAGTGTGTCTTGTAAGACTGTAGTGTGTCTTGTAAGACTGTAGTGTGTCTTGTAAGACTGTAGTGTGTCTTGTAAGACTGTAGTGTGTCTTGTAAGACTGTAGTGTGTCTTGTAAGACTGTAGTGTGTCTTGTAAGACTGTAGTGTGTCTTGTAAGACTGTAGTGTGTCTTGTAAGACTGTAGTGTGTCTTGTAAGACTGTAGTGTGTCTTGTAAGACTGTAGTGTGTCTTGTAAGACTGTAGTGTGTCTTGTAAGACTGTAGTGTGTCTTGTAAGACTGTAGTGTGTCTTGTAAGACTGTAGTGTGTCTTGTAAGACTGTAGTGTGTCTTGTAAGACTGTAGTGTGTCTTGTAAGACTGTAGTGTGTCTTGTAAGACTGTAGTGTGTCTTGTAAGACTGTAGTGTGTCTTGTAAGACTGTAGTGTGTCTTGTAAGACTGTAGTGTGTCTTGTAAGACTGTAGTGTGTCTTGTAAGACTGTAGTGTGTCTTGTAAGACTGTAGTGTGTCTTGTAAGACTGTAGTGTGTCTTGTAAGACTGTAGTGTGTCTTGTAAGACTGTAGTGTGTCTTGTAAGACTGTAGTGTGTCTTGTAAGACTGTAGTGTGTCTTGTAAGACTGTAGTGTGTCTTGTAAGACTGTAGTGTGTCTTGTAAGACTGTAGTGTGTCTTGTAAGACTGTAGTGTGTCTTGTAAGACTGTAGTGTGTCTTGTAAGACTGTAGTGTGTCTTGTAAGACTGTAGTGTGTCTTGTAAGACTGTAGTGTGTCTTGTAAGACTGTAGTGTGTCTTGTAAGACTGTAGTGTGTCTTGTAAGACTGTAGTGTGTCTTGTAAGACTGTAGTGTGTCTTGTAAGACTGTAGTGTGTCTTGTAAGACTGTAGTGTGTCTTGTAAGACTGTAGTGTGTCTTGTAAGACTGTAGTGTGTCTTGTAAGACTGTAGTGTGTCTTGTAAGACTGTAGTGTGTCTTGTAAGACTGTAGTGTGTCTTGTAAGACTGTAGTGTGTCTTGTAAGACTGTAGTGTGTCTTGTAAGACTGTAGTGTGTCTTGTAAGACTGTAGTGTGTCTTGTAAGACTGTAGTGTGTCTTGTAAGACTGTAGTGTGTCTTGTAAGACTGTAGTGTGTCTTGTAAGACTGTAGTGTGTCTTGTAAGACTGTAGTGTGTCTTGTAAGACTGTAGTGTGTCTTGTAAGACTGTAGTGTGTCTTGTAAGACTGTAGTGTGTCTTGTAAGACTGTAGTGTGTCTTGTAAGACTGTAGTGTGTCTTGTAAGACTGTAGTGTGTCTTGTAAGACTGTAGTGTGTCTTGTAAGACTGTAGTGTGTCTTGTAAGACTGTAGTGTGTCTTGTAAGACTGTAGTGTGTCTTGTAAGACTGTAGTGTGTCTTGTAAGACTGTAGTGTGTCTTGTAAGACTGTAGTGTGTCTTGTAAGACTGTAGTGTGTCTTGTAAGACTGTAGTGTGTCTTGTAAGACTGTAGTGTGTCTTGTAAGACTGTAGTGTGTCTTGTAAGACTGTAGTGTGTCTTGTAAGACTGTAGTGTGTCTTGTAAGACTGTAGTGTGTCTTGTAAGACTGTAGTGTGTCTTGTAAGACTGTAGTGTGTCTTGTAAGACTGTAGTGTGTCTTGTAAGACTGTAGTGTGTCTTGTAAGACTGTAGTGTGTCTTGTAAGACTGTAGTGTGTCTTGTAAGACTGTAGTGTGTCTTGTAAGACTGTAGTGTGTCTTGTAAGACTGTAGTGTGTCTTGTAAGACTGTAGTGTGTCTTGTAAGACTGTAGTGTGTCTTGTAAGACTGTAGGTTGTCTTGTAAGACTGTAGTGTGTCTTGTAAGACTGTAGTGTGTCTTGTAAGACTGTAGTGTGTCTTGTAAGACTGTAGTGTGTCTTGTAAGACTGTAGTGTGTCTTGTAAGACTGTAGTGTGTCTTGTAAGACTGTAGTGTGTCTTGTAAGACTGTAGTGTGTCTTGTAAGACTGTAGTGTGTCTTGTAAGACTGTAGTGTGTCTTGTAAGACTGTAGTGTGTCTTGTAAGACTGTAGTGTGTCTTGTAAGACTGTAGTGTGTCTTGTAAGACTGTAGTGTGTCTTGTAAGACTGTAGTGTGTCTTGTAAGACTGTAGTGTGTCTTGTAAGACTGTAGTGTGTCTTGTAAGACTGTAGTGTGTCTTGTAAGACTGTAGTGTGTCTTGTAAGACTGTAGTGTGTCTTGTAAGACTGTAGTGTGTCTTGTAAGACTGTAGTGTGTCTTGTAAGACTGTAGTGTGTCTTGTAAGACTGTAGTGTGTCTTGTAAGACTGTAGTGTGTCTTGTAAGACTGTAGTGTGTCTTGTAAGACTGTAGTGTGTCTTGTAAGACTGTAGTGTGTCTTGTAAGACTGTAGTGTGTCTTGTAAGACTGTAGTGTGTCTTGTAAGACTGTAGTGTGTCTTGTAAGACTGTAGTGTGTCTTGTAAGACTGTAGTGTGTCTTGTAAGACTGTAGTGTGTCTTGTAAGACTGTAGTGTGTCTTGTAAGACTGTAGTGTGTCTTGTAAGACTGTAGTGTGTCTTGTAAGACTGTAGTGTGTCTTGTAAGACTGTAGTGTGTCTTGTAAGACTGTAGTGTGTCTTGTAAGACTGTAGTGTGTCTTGTAAGACTGTAGTGTGTCTTGTAAGACTGTAGTGTGTCTTGTAAGACTGTAGTGTGTCTTGTAAGACTGTAGTGTGTCTTGTAAGACTGTAGTGTGTCTTGTAAGACTGTAGTGTGTCTTGTAAGACTGTAGTGTGTCTTGTAAGACTGTAGTGTGTCTTGTAAGACTGTAGTGTGTCTTGTAAGACTGTAGTGTGTCTTGTAAGACTGTAGTGTGTCTTGTAAGACTGTAGTGTGTCTTGTAAGACTGTAGTGTGTCTTGTAAGACTGTAGTGTGTCTTGTAAGACTGTAGTGTGTCTTGTAAGACTGTAGTGTGTCTTGTAAGACTGTAGTGTGTCTTGTAAGACTGTAGTGTGTCTTGTAAGACTGTAGTGTGTCTTGTAAGACTGTAGTGTGTCTTGTAAGACTGTAGTGTGTCTTGTAAGACTGTAGTGTGTCTTGTAAGACTGTAGTGTGTCTTGTAAGACTGTAGTGTGTCTTGTAAGACTGTAGTGTGTCTTGTAAGACTGTAGTGTGTCTTGTAAGACTGTAGTGTGTCTTGTAAGACTGTAGTGTGTCTTGTAAGACTGTAGTGTGTCTTGTAAGACTGTAGTGTGTCTTGTAAGACTGTAGTGTGTCTTGTAAGACTGTAGTGTGTCTTGTAAGACTGTAGTGTGTCTTGTAAGACTGTAGTGTGTCTTGTAAGACTGTAGTGTGTCTTGTAAGACTGTAGTGTGTCTTGTAAGACTGTAGTGTGTCTTGTAAGACTGTAGTGTGTCTTGTAAGACTGTAGTGTGTCTTGTAAGACTGTAGTGTGTCTTGTAAGACTGTAGTGTGTCTTGTAAGACTGTAGTGTGTCTTGTAAGACTGTAGTGTGTCTTGTAAGACTGTAGTGTGTCTTGTAAGACTGTAGTGTGTCTTGTAAGACTGTAGTGTGTCTTGTAAGACTGTAGTGTGTCTTGTAAGACTGTAGTGTGTCTTGTAAGACTGTAGTGTGTCTTGTAAGACTGTAGTGTGTCTTGTAAGACTGTAGTGTGTCTTGTAAGACTGTAGTGTGTCTTGTAAGACTGTAGTGTGTCTTGTAAGACTGTAGTGTGTCTTGTAAGACTGTAGTGTGTCTTGTAAGACTGTAGTGTGTCTTGTAAGACTGTAGTGTGTCTTGTAAGACTGTAGTGTGTCTTGTAAGACTGTAGTGTGTCTTGTAAGACTGTAGTGTGTCTTGTAAGACTGTAGTGTGTCTTGTAAGACTGTAGTGTGTCTTGTAAGACTGTAGTGTGTCTTGTAAGACTGTAGTGTGTCTTGTAAGACTGTAGTGTGTCTTGTAAGACTGTAGTGTGTCTTGTAAGACTGTAGTGTGTCTTGTAAGACTGTAGTGTGTCTTGTAAGACTGTAGTGTGTCTTGTAAGACTGTAGTGTGTCTTGTAAGACTGTAGTGTGTCTTGTAAGACTGTAGTGTGTCTTGTAAGACTGTAGTGTGTCTTGTAAGACTGTAGTGTGTCTTGTAAGACTGTAGTGTGTCTTGTAAGACTGTAGTGTGTCTTGTAAGACTGTAGTGTGTCTTGTAAGACTGTAGTGTGTCTTGTAAGACTGTAGTGTGTCTTGTAAGACTGTAGTGTGTCTTGTAAGACTGTAGTGTGTCTTGTAAGACTGTAGTGTGTCTTGTAAGACTGTAGTGTGTCTTGTAAGACTGTAGTGTGTCTTGTAAGACTGTAGTGTGTCTTGTAAGACTGTAGTGTGTCTTGTAAGACTGTAGTGTGTCTTGTAAGACTGTAGTGTGTCTTGTAAGACTGTAGTGTGTCTTGTAAGACTGTAGTGTGTCTTGTAAGACTGTAGTGTGTCTTGTAAGACTGTAGTGTGTCTTGTAAGACTGTAGTGTGTCTTGTAAGACTGTAGTGTGTCTTGTAAGACTGTAGTGTGTCTTGTAAGACTGTAGTGTGTCTTGTAAGACTGTAGTGTGTCTTGTAAGACTGTAGTGTGTCTTGTAAGACTGTAGTGTGTCTTGTAAGACTGTAGTGTGTCTTGTAAGACGCAGATGAAGTTTAATGTGGATAAGTGTAAGGTACTTGCCCTTGGTAATGAAAATAACCCTCGAAGCTATAATCTAGGTGAAGTAGAGCTTGGTCATACAGAATGCCTTCCTCTTTGTATTGGACTGATGAAGCCACTGTGTGGCGAAACGTTTCCTGAATAAAGATTCCCATATGCTGCATAAGTGTCTCAATCTTCAACCAAGACAGCAGTGCCTTAGTGTGCGCAACAAGGCCAACAGATTACTTGGATTTATCTCAAGAAGTATAAGTAACAGAAGTCCAAAAGTTATTTTACAGCTCTGTACATCACTAGTGAGGCCTCATTTGGATTATGCTGCTCAGTTTTGGTCCCCTTACTACAGGATGGACATAGACTCATTAGAGAACATACAGAGAAGAATGACTAAAATGATTTACTGTGTAAGGAACCTCCCGTATGAAGATAGACTTAAAGCCTTAAATCTCCACTCTCTGGAGAGGCGTAGAATGAGGGGAGATATCATTGAAGTGTATAAGTGGATGACGGGCATAAACAAGGGAGACATTGAACATCAAAATGGTATAAAATACCGACAGGTTGGTAGGTAAGACACAAAGGCAACAGTTAGGCAACTTTATTCCGAAACGTTTCGCCTACACAGTAGGCTTCTTCAGTCGAATACAGAAAGTAGGCAGGAACAGTAGAGATGTGAAGACGATGTAATCAGTCCATCACCCTTGAAGTCGTAGAATTTGAGGTTGTCAGTCCCTCAGCCTGGAGAGTTCAGTTCCATAGTCAGGAACTATCTGAAGATCAAGCGACAGTGCGGAGACTTAAATACTGTCGGAAGGAGAGGTGCATAGTAGTAGTAGTAGTAGTAGTAGTAGTGAGAATGTAGCCACTGATAGGTCAGGTCCCTCTCAGATCCAACAGTTCTCACTTGAAAGGGTTGTCCAAGGTGTTTTCTGTACCAAGAGGCCATGTGTTGCAGTGTCGTGTAGGCGAAACGTTTCGGAATAAAGTTGCCTAACTGTTGCCTTTGTGTCTTAGTTAAGGGGTACGGGAGTTATTTCTTGAGTAGCTTTAGGTAGATGTCGTTTTGATAAGGACCTGCCTCGTATGGGCCAGTAGGCCTTCTGCAGTGTTCCTACATTCTTCAATAAAGATTCCCATGTGTTGCATAAGTGTCTCAATTCTTCAATTCTTCAACATTTCCTTGTTGAGAGGAGTCAATATTGGTTCTCCCCTCAAGTTGAACCATATCTTGAACTTCAGGTTGTGTCGTGATTCCAGGTATGAAACAACCCCATAGTGGGTTCTGTGGTCCCCGTAAGACTTCACCTTGAATTTGCCAGGTTTGGTTGAGCTGGTTTGCCTGCTCCTTGGACGGATGGCGCTTCTTCTTCTTGTCCACAGTGTTCCATCCCTCTTGGTTTTCGGGGTGTGGGGTGTTTATTTCCGCACCTGTTTCTATTGTCGCTGGCTCCATGGTTGGGACTGTCAGATCTGCTACAATGTGAGCAAGATCTTCCTCTTCCTCTCGCAACTTCTTCGCTAGAATTTCGCCCCACATTTCCAAATCTGAGTCCTCCGTCGTGTTCATGGAGCATCGTGACCTCTTCTTTTCGGCAGAAGCCATGTGCCTATCTTGTGATAAGGTAGTGAACTCCGTGAACTGAGTGTGTGTCAATGGATTGTGACTGATATGACTGATATGGGCTGACTAAGCTCCATCTTGCATTCCTTAAGTACCCTGGAAAACAGCTCATCAGGTCCCGGGGACTTATTTTGCTCCAGTTTGTCTATCTGTTTAATAACCATGTCCCTCGTGACAGTAATATTATTTAACTTAAATTCTTCAGGAACTAAGTAATCATTGATTACTGGAATCTCATTTACATCTTCCTGTCTAAATCCTCCTGAAGTTCCCTAACATCTACGTTTGAATCAATTATCCTACCTATCTTCGTGTCATCGGCGAATTTGCTCATATCACTAGCAATTCCTTCATCAAGATCATTGATATATATTATAAACAACAACGGGCCCAAGACTGATCCCTGTGGAACGCCACTTGTTACTGATCCCCACTCGGATTTTCAAAGACAATTCCTTCATCTGCTGTTTGTTTTTCACTTGATCCTCACCTCCCTAGACACGCCTATAAATTTCTCTTTTAGTCCATAAGAGATGTTGGAACTTATTATTCATCTGTTTCCTATGAGGTTGAGAAGCTTTACGAAAAGGTTGGACAAATGTATAGTGGCCTTGATAAGAGCTTGTCTTCCATGCTCCAGTAGGTCTACTGCAGTGCTCTTTAATTCTTAACATGTTACCAAGTCAGGTCACGGTGAACCCCCTATATAAGACGTTCGTTCGTTACTCCACTAGCATTGCCTACTCTGAGGATTGTGAAGCAGCACCGTACTCTTACATCGTAGTAGCGAACATGGATAATAAAATTGATATGAGTTTGGAGGACATCATAAAGATGGAGGAAGCAAAGCAGAGTCTTGAGAAAAGTGGCAGAGTTGATGAGATGCAATGGA